>NW_027052799.1:0-166047 GCF_011386835.1 Chrysemys picta bellii | reverse complement strand
CAATAGTTACTCTTTGGGCACACACATTCCAGAAAGGCATCTAGTCTTCATTCAATGACATCAAGAGATGGAGAATCCACCACTTTCCCTTTTAGTGAGTGCCAGGGGGTTCCATTTCCCCTTCCACTAGCACCCCATTTACAGTGAGCCAGAGCAGTACCTGCAGCAGGGAGTGGGAGTTGCTGATGTCCACAGAGGCACAGCCCTTGCAGTGTCAACTTCCCACAAGGGGAGGTGAAGAGCACCCCCAGCAACACACACACACACACACCACTGCTGGTGGTGGGAGCGGAACAAGAGAAAGCAAGGAGGGATGGAGGAAAAGGTAAAACGAAAAGGACAAACCCTAATGTCCCCAGTGATTCTACGGCACAAAATACCAGGTGGGCTATACAATTCTGCCACCTTGAACTAGTGTTTTCCATGCCTAGAATTCAGCTGGCACCAGATGGATCAGACTGCAGACTGAGCAGGTTAAAAACCTCTCCAAGGTTCTTACCTTCTCAACAGGCACGTCTGTTTTCTAGTAAAATCAATAAAAGGAGAAACTCGAAAGAGGTTCCTCCTCGCACTCACATACTTGAACCCTAATACTCTCTGAGTCCTAAAAAGGGAGACCTCGAGAAGGAGACTTGCTAAAGCAAAGCCAAAGGGGTCTCTGAGGTTTCCCTGGCCCTGCGCTCCTGTCCTGCCTGGCTGATGTCAGCATCTCTCTCTCAGGTAACCACCTCCCTAACACCTTTGACCCATAGGCTGAGGTCCAGGATAAGGCCTTTGTGATATCACTGCCACACCCAACCAAACCCTAAAGTGCTCATGTCCTGCTCCTGGCCTGACACTTTGAAGGTTTGAGCTACGCTCTGTGGATCACACCACAAAATTCATCTTCATTCTAGGAAGCAAGCTAGCTAGACAGTAAAACATCAGAGGCTGCTCCCAATACTACACTCAGTGTTTCCAAAAGTAGGAGACTTTCTGGCCAGAAGAGACCTTTACAGCATCTCATCTAACCCCCTCCATATCATAGGCTTCCAGTATAGTACAATAGTTACTTTTTGGGCACACACATTCCAGAAAGGCATCTAGTCTTCATTCAATGACATCAAGAGTTGGAGAATCCACCACTTTCCCTTTTAGTGAGTGCCAGGGGGCTCCATTTCCCCTTCCACTAGCTCCCCATTTACAGTGAGCCATAGCAGTACCTGCAGCAGGGAGAGGGAGTTGCTAAGGCCTCAGAGGAACAGCCCCTGCAGTGTCTCAGGCACATGGCGCAAGTGGCGGATGATGCGGGTGCATCACTTTGGCCGTGACGTCCTCCTCCTGCAAGGGAACGAGAACCTGTCAGAGACTCAAACGCCCCGAGGAATCAGGGGGAATTAAGGGCACCTGGAACCAGCAGTATTTAAACTGACTACCTGCCCACCGCTGAGGGATGAATTCACCTACTGAACCCCAGAATGGAGTCTTCTTCTCCTTTCTAGTAACCTCCAGTGCCAACCCACCACCTTGTAGGGTGAGCTCCTGCTACCTCCCCCTCAGTACCCTTGACAGCTGTTCTACCTCCAAACCACAGCTCAAGTTATCAGAACCCTCTTCTCCACCCCAACCCAGGTTGCGAAGGGAGGCGGCCCTAGCAGGGGGGGCAGGAGAGATTCTGCCAGCAGTGAAGTGGGTTGCGGGGAAGTTGAGATCTTGCCCCAAGTTGTCCCAGACACTAATGCTAAGCCACAGGATGGCAGCATCTAGTGTCAGTGGAGTCCAAGCACTATTTGACCCCGACAGTTTTGGATCAACTTCCCACAAGGGGAGGTGAAGAGCACCCCCAGCAACACACAAACACACACAGACACACAAACCACTCCCGGTGGTGGGAGGGGAACAGGAGAAAGGACAAAAGAAGTAAGAGATGAAGAGAAAGGAAGGAGGGAGGGAGGAAAAGGTAAAATGAAAAGGACAAACACTAATGTCCCCAGTGATTCTACGGGACAAAATCACAGGGAGGGAATAAAATTCTGCCACCTTGAACTAGTGTTTTCCATGCTTACAATTCAGCTGGCACCAGGTGGATCAGACTGAACAGGATACAAACCTCTCCGAGGCACTTACTTTCCTCAAAGAGAGACCTCAAGGAGGAGACTTGCTGAAGCAAAGCCAGAGGGGTCTCTGAGGTTTCCCTGGCCCTCATGTCAGCATCTCTCTGATGTCAGCATCTCTCTCTGAGGTCACCACCTCCCTAACACATTTGACCAATAAGCTGACGTCCTGCAAATGGCCTTTGTGGTGTCACTGCCACACCCAACCAAACCCTGAAGTGCTAATGTCCTCCTGCTGGCCTGACACTTTGAAGGTTTGAGCTACTCTGTGTGAATCACCCCACTCAATGGGTCTTCATTCTAGGAAGCAAGCCGGCTAGACAATAAAACATCAGAGGCTGCTCCCAATGCTACACTCACTGTTTCCAAAATTACTACACTTTATGGCCAGAAGAGATCTTTAGAGCATCTCATCTAAGCCCCTGTATATCATGGGCTTCCTGTATAGTACAATAGTTACTTTTTGGGCACACACATTCCAGAAAGGTATCTAGTCTAAATTAAATGACATTAAGAGATGGAGAATCCATCACTTTATCTTTTAGTGAGTGCCAGGGGGCTCCATTTCCCCTTGCACTAGCTCCCCATTTACAGTGAGCCAGAGCAGTACCTGCAGCAGGGAGCGGGAGTTCCTGAAGGCCTCAGAGGCGCAGCCCCTGCAGTGTCTCAGGCACGTGGCGTAAGTGCAGGATGATGCGGAGCTGGTGCATCATTTTGGCCGTGACGTCCTCCTCCTGCAAGGGAACGAGAACCTGTCAGAGACTCAAACGCCCCGAGGAATCAGGGGGAATTAAGGGAACCTGGAACCAGCAGTATTTCCACCCAGCACCTGCCCGTCAATGAGAGATGAATTCACCTCCTGAACCCCAAAATGGAGTCTTCTTGTCCTTTCTAGAAACCTCCAGAGCCAACCCCCCTCCTTGTAGGGTGAGCTCCTGCTACCTCCTGCTCAGTGCCCTTCACAGATATTCCACCTCCAAACCACAGCTCAAGTCATCCGAACCCTCTTCTCCACCCCGACACAGGTTGGGCAGGGAGGCGGCTCTAACAGGGTGTGCAGGAGGGATTCTGACAGCAGTGAAGTGGGTTGCAGGGAGGTTGAGATCTTGACCCAAGTCATCCCAGACACTAATGCTAAGTCACACAATGGCAGCATCTACTGTCAGTGGGGTCCAAGCACTATTTCAACCCCACAGTTTTGGATCAACTCCCCACAAGGGGAGGAGAAGAGAACCATCAGCACCACACACACACACACACACACACACACACACACACACACACACACACACACACACCACTCCTGGTGGTGTGAGGGGAACAAGAGAAAGGACAAAAGAAGTAAGAGATGAAGAGAAAGGAAGGAGGGATGGAGGAAAAGGTAAAAGGAAAAGGACAAACCCTAATGTCCCCATGTCGGACATCAGCAATGGTAACATACATAAGACAGTATGTGAACACTTCAATCTCCCTGGTCATTCTATTACAGATTTAAAAGTCACTATCATTGAACAAAAAAACTTCAGAAACAGACTTCAAAGAGAAACAGCAGAACTAAAATTCATTTGCAAATTCAACACCATTAATCTGGGCTTGAATAGGGACTGGGAGTGGCTGGCTCACTACAGAAGCAGCTTTTCCTCTCCTGGAATTGACACCTCCTCATCTATTATTTGGAGTGGACTACATCCACCCTGATTTTTGAATTGGCCCTGTCAACACTGGTTCTCCACTTGTGAAGTAACTCCCTGCTCTCCATGTGTCAGTATATAATGCCTGCATCTGTAACTTTCACTCTATGCATCCGAAGAAGTGAGGTTTTTACTCACGAAAGCTTATGCCCAAATAAATCTGTTAGTCTTTAAGGTGCCACCAGACTCCTTGTTGTTTTCCTAATATCCCCAGTGATTCTACGGGACAAAATCCCAGGGAGGGAATAAAATTCTGCCACCTTAAACTAGTGTTTTCCATGCCTAGAATTCAGATGGCACCAGGTGGATCAGACTGAACAGGTTACAAACCTCTCCGAGGCACTTACTTTCTCAACAGGGACTTCTGTTTTCTAGTAAAATGGGTAAAAGGAAAGGAGAAAACTCGAAAGAGGCTCCTGCTCACACTCACATATGTGAACCCTAATACTCTCTCAGTCCTCAAAGAGAGCTCGAGAAGGAGACTTCCTGAAGCAAAGCCACAGGGGTCTCTGAGGTTTCCCTGACCCTGCGCCCCTGTTTTGCCTGGCTGATGTGAGCATCTCTCTCTGAGGTCACCACCTCCCTAACAACTTTGACCAATAGGCTGAGCTCCTGCAAAAGGACTTTGTGATGTCACTGCCACACCCACCCATCCCCTGAAGTGCTAATGTCCTGCTGCTGGCCTGACACTTTGAAGGTTTGAGCTACTCTCTGTGGATCACCCCACTCAATGCGTCTTCATTCTAGGAAGCAAGCCGGTTAGACAGTAAAACATTAGAGGCTGCTCCCAATGCTACACTCAGTGTTTCCAAAATTAATACACTTTATGGCCAGAAGAGACCTTTAGAGCATCTCATCTAACCCCCTGCATATCATAGGCTTCCTGTATAGGACAATAGTTACTTCTTGGGCACAAACATTCCAGAAAGGCATCTAGTTTCATTCAATGACTTCAAGAGATGGAGAATCCACCACTTTCCCTTTCACTGAGTGCCAGGGGGCTCCATTTCCCCTTCCACTAGCTCCCCATTTACAGTGAGCCAGAGCAGTACCTGCAACAGGGAGCGGGAGTTGCTGAAGGCCTCAGAGGCACAACCCCTGCAGTGTCTCTGGCACCTGGCACAAGTGATGGATGATGCGGAGTTGGTGCCTCACTTTGGCCGTGACGCCCTCCTGCTGCAAGGGAATGAGAACCAGTCAGACTCAAACGCCCCGAGGAATCAGGGGGAATTAAGGGCACCTGGAACCAGCAGTATTTCCACTCAGCACCTGCCCAACACTGAGGGATAAATTCACCTCCTGAAACCCAGAATGGAGTCTTCTTGTCCTTTCTAGTAACCTCCAGTGCCAATCCCCCTCCTTCTAGGGTGAGCTCCTGCTACCTCCCCCTCAGTGTCCTTCACAGCTGTTCCACCTCCAAACCACAGCTTAAGTCATCAGAAACCTCTTCTAGACCCCCACCAAGGTTGGGCTGGGAGGCGGGTCTAGCAGTGGGGGCAGGAGGGATTCTGGCAGCAGTGAAGTGGGTTGCGGGGAGGTTGAGATCTTGCCCAAGTCATCCGAGACACTAACGCCAAGCCACAGGATGGCAGCATCTAGTGTCAGTGGAGTCCAAGCACTATTTGAACCCGACAGTTTTGGATCAACTTCCCACAAGGGGAAGTGAAGAGCACCCCCAGCAACACACACACCACTCCTGGAGGTGGGAGGGGAACAAGAGAAAGGACAAAAGAAGTAAGAGATGAAGAGAAAGGAAGGAGGGATGGAGGAAAAGTTAAAACGAAAAGGACAAACCCTAGTGTCCCCAGTGATTCCACGGGACAAAATTCCAGGGAGGGAAGAAAATTCTGCCACCTTAAACTACTGTTTTCCATGCCGAGAATTCAGCTGGCACCAGATGGATCAGACTGAGCAGGTTCCAAAACCTCTTGGAGGCTCTTACCTTCTAATTTTCAAGTAAAATCAGTAAAAGGAACTAGTGTTTTCCATGCCTAGAGCTCAGCTGGCACCAGATGGATCAGACTGAGCAGGTTCCAAAACCTCTTGGAGGCTCTTACTTTCTAAACACGGATGTCTGTTTTTTAGTAAAATCAGTAAAAGGAAAGGAGACAACTCGAAAGAGGCTCCTGCTCTCACTCAAATACGTGAATCCTAATACTCTCTCAGTCCTCAAGAGAAACCTCGAGAAGGAGACTTGCTGAAGCAAAGCCACAGGGGTCTCTGAGGTTTCCCTGGCCATGCGCCCCTGTCCTGCCTCGCTGATACCAGAGCAGTACCTGCAGCAGGGAGCGGGAGTTGCTGAAGGCCTCAGAGGAACAGCCCCTGCAGTGTCTCAGGCACCTGGCGCAAGTGCCGGATGATGCGGAGCTGGTGCATCACTTTGGCCGTGACGTCCTCCTGCTGCAAGGGAACGAGAACCTGTCAGAGACTCAAAGGTCCCGAGGAATCAGGGGGAATTAAGGGCACCTGGAACCAGCAGTATTTCCACCCACCACCTGCCCACCGCTGAGGGATGAATTCACCTCCTGAACCCCAGAATGGAGTCTTCTTGTCCTTTCTAGTATCCTCCAGTGCCAACCCCCCTCCTTGTAGGATTAGCTCCTGCTACCTCCCCGTCAGTGTTCTTCACAGATGTTCCACCTCCAAACCAAACCTCAAGTTATCAGAACCCTCTTCTGCACCCCCAACCAGGTTGGGCATCCAGGCGGCTCTAGCGGGGGGGCAGGAGGGCTTCTGCCAGAAGTGAAGTGGGTTGAGGGGAGGTTGAGATCTTGCCCCAAGTCATCCCAGACACTAATGCTAAGCCACAGGATGGCAGCATCTAGTGTCAGTGGAGTCCAAGCACTATTTCAACCATACAGTTTTGGATGAACTCCCCACAAGGGGAGGTGAAGAGCACCCCCAGCAACACACACACAAACACACACACACACACACACACACACACACACACACACACACACACACACACCACTCCTGGTGGTGAAAGGGGAACAGGAGAAAGGACAAAAGAAGTAAGAGATGAAGAGAAAGGAAGGAGGGATGGAGGAAAAGGTAAAACGAAAAGGACAAACCCTAATGTCCCCAGTGATTCTACGGGACAAAATCCCAGGGAGGGAATAAAATTCTGCCATCTTAAACTACTGTTTTCCATGCCTAGAATTCAGCTGGCACCAGATCGATCAGACTGAGCAGGTTCCAAAACCTCTTGGAGGCTCTTACCTTCTAAATAGGGACGTCTGTTTTCTAGTAAAATCCGTCAAAAGGAAAGGAGAAAACTCGAAAGAGGCTCCTGCTCACACTCACATACGTCAACCCTAACACTCTCTCAGTCCTCAAAGAGAGACCTCGAGAAGGAGACTTGCTGAAGCAAAGCCACAGGGGTCTCTGAGGTTTCCCTGGCCCTGTGCTCCTGTCCTGCCTGGCTGATGTCAGCATCTCTCTCTCAGGTAACCACCTCCCTAACACCTTTGACCCATAGGCTGAGGTCCAGGATAAGGCCTTTGTGATATCACTGCCACACCCAACCAAACCCTAAAGTGCTAATGTCCTGCTACTGGTCTGACACTTTGAAGGTTTGAGCTACTCTCTGTGGATCACCCCACTCAATGCATCCTCATTCTAGGAAGCAAGCGGGCTAGACAGTAAAACATCAGAGGCTGCTCCCAATGCTACACTCAGTGTTTCCAACATTAGGGGACTTTATGGCCAGAAGAGACCTTTAGAGCATCTCATCTAACCCCTTGCATACCATAGGCTTGCTGTATAGTACAATAGTTACTCTTTGGGCACACACATTCCAGAAAGGCATCTAGTCTTCCTTCAATGACATTAAGAGATGGAGAATCCACCACTTTCCCTTTTAGTGAGTGCCAGGGGGCTCCATTTCCCCTTCCACTAGCTCCCCATTTACAGGGAGACAGAGCAGTACCTGCAGCAGGGAGCGGGAGTTGCTGAAGGCCTCAGAGGCGCAGCCCCTGCAGTATCTCAGGCACATGGCGCAAGTGCCGGATGATGCGGAGCTGGTGCATCACTTTGGCCGTGACGTCCTCCTGCTGCAAGGGAACGAGAACCTGTCAGAGACTCAAACGCCCCAAGGAATCAGGGGGAATTAAGGGCACCTGGAACCAGCAGTATTTAAACTGACTACCTGCCCACCACTGAGGGATGAATTCACCTCCTGAACCCCAGAATGGAGTCTTCTTGTCCTTTCTAGTAACCTCCAATGCCAACCCACCACCTTGTAGGGTGAGCTCCTGCTACCTCCCCGTCAGTACCCTTGACAGCTGTTCTACCTCCAAACCACAGCTCAAGTTATCAGAACCCTCTTCTCCACCCCAACCCAGGTTGCGCAGGGAGGCGGCCGTAGCAGGGGGGGCAGGAGGGATTCTGCCAGCAGTGAAGTGGGTTGCGGGGAAGTTGAGATCTTGCCCCAAATTGTCCCAGACACTAATGCTAAGCCACAGGATGGCAGCATCTAGTGTCAGTGGAGTCCAAGCACTATTTGAACCCGACAGTTTTGGATCAACTTCCCACAAGGGGAGGTGAAGAGCACCCCCAGCAACACACTCACCACTCCTGGAGGTGGGAGGGGAACAAGAGAAAGGACAAAAGAAGTAAGAGATGAAGAGAAAGGAAGGAGGGATGGAGGAAAAGGTAAAACGAAAAGGACAAACCCTAGTGTCCCCAGTGATTCCACGGGACAAAATTCCAGGGAGGGAATAAAATTCTGCCACCTTAAACTACTGTTTTCCATGCCGAGAATTCAGCTGGCACCAGATGGATCAGACTGAGCAGGTTCCAAAACCTCTTGGAGGCTCTTACCTTCTAATTTTCAAGTAAAATCAGTAAAAGGAAAGGAGAAAACTCGAAAGAGGCTCCTGCTCGCACTCACATACGTCAACCCTAACACTCTCTCAGTCCTCAAAAAGAAACCTCGAGAAGGAGACTTGCTGAAGCAAAGCCACAGGGGTCTCTGAGGTTTCCCTGGTCGTAAGCCCCGGTCCTCCCTGGCTGAAGACAGCATCTCTCTCTGAGGTCACCACCTCCCTAACACCTTTGACCAGTACGCTGAGGTCCTTGAAAAAGCCTTTGTGATATCACTGCCACACCCAACCAAACCCTAAAGTGCTCATGTCCTGCTGCTGGCCTGACACTTTGAAGGTTTGAGCTACGCTCTGTGGATCACACCACAAAATTCATCTTCATTCTAGGAAGCAAGCTAGCTAGACAGTAAAACATCAGAGGCTGCTCCCAATACTACACTCAGTGTTTCCAAAAGTAGGAGACTTTCTGGCCAGAAGAGACCTTTACAGCATCTCATCTAACCCCCTCCATATCATAGGCTTCCAGTATAGTACAATAGTTACTTTTTGGGCACACACATTCCAGAAAGGCATCTAGTCTTCAATCAATGACATCAAGAGTTGGAGAATCCACCACTTTCCCTTTTAGTGAGTGCCAGGGGGCTCCATTTCCCCTTCCACTAGCTCCCCATTTACAGTGAGCCAGAGCAGTACCTGCAGCAGGGAGAGGGAGTTGCTAAGGCCTCAGAGGAACAGCCCCTGCAGTGTCTCAGGCACATGGCGTAAGTGCCGGATGATGCGGAGCTGGTGCATCCCTTTGGCCGTGACGTCCTCCTCCTGCAAGGGAACGAGAACCTGTCAGAGACTCAAATGCCCCGAGGAATCAGGGGCAATTAAGGACACCTGGAACCAGCAGTATTTACACCCAGCACCTGCCCACCACTGAGGGATGAATTCACCTCCTGAACCCCAGAATGGAGTCGTCTTCTCCTTTCTAGGAATCTCCAGTGCCAACCCCCGTCCTTGTAGGGTGAGCTCCTGCTACCTCCCCCTCAGTGCCCTTGACAGCTGTTCCACCTCCAAACCACAGCTCAAGTTATCAGAACCCTCTTCTCCACCCCCACCCAGGTTGGGCAGGGAGGCGGCTCTAGCAGGGGGGGCAGGTGGGATTCTGGCAGCAGTGAAGTGGGTTGTGGGGAGGTTGAGATCTTGCCCCAAGTCATCCCAGACACTAATGCTAAACCACACGATGGCAGCATCTAGTGTCAGTGGAGTCCAAGCACTATTTCAACCATACAGTTCTGGATCAACTCCCAACAAGGGGAGGTGAAGAGCACCCCCAGCAACACACACACAAACACACACACACACACACACACACACACACACACACACACACACACACACACACACCACTCCTGGTGGTGAAAGGGGAAGAGGAGAAAGGACAAAAGAAGTAAGAGATGAAGAGAAAGGAAGGAGGGATGGAGGAAAAGGTAAAACGAAAAGGACAAACCCTAATGTCCCCAGTGATTCTACGGGACAAAATCCCAGGGAGGGAATAAAATTCTGCCATGTTAAACTACTGTTTTCCATGCCTAGAATTCAGCTGGCACCAGATCGATCAGACTGAGCAGGTTCCAAAACCTCTTGGAGGCTCTTACCTTCTAAATAGGGACGTCTGTTTTCTAGGAAAATCCGTCAAAGGAAAGGAGAAAACTCGAAAGAGGCTCCTGCTCACACTCACATACGTCAACCCTAACACTCTCTCAGTCCTCAAAGAGAGACCTCGAGAAGGAGACTTGCTGAAGCAAAGCCACAGGGGTCTCTGAGGTTTCCCTGGCCCTGTGCTCCTGTCCTGCCAGGCTGATGTCAGCATCTCTCTCGGAGGTCACCACCTCCCTAACACCTTTGACCAATAGGCTGACGTCCTGCAAAAGGCCTTTGTGATATCACTGCCACACCCACCCTTCCCCGGAAGTGCTAATGTCCTGCTGCTGGCCTGACACTTTGAAGGTTTCAGCTACTCTCTGTGGATCACCCCACTCAATGCCTGTTCATTCTAGGAAGCAAGCCGGCTAGATGGTAAAACATCAGAGGCTGCTCCCAATGCTACACTCAGTGTTTCCAAAATTAGGGGACTTTATGGCCAGAAGAGACCTTTAGAGCATCTCATCTAACCCCTTGCATACCATAGGCTTGCTGTATAGTACAATAGTTACTTTTTGGGCACACACATTGCAGAAAGGCATCTAGTCTTCCTTCAATGACATCAAGAGATGGAGAATCCACCACTTTCCCTTTTAGTGAGTGCCAGGGGGCTCCATTTCCCCTTCCACTAGCTCCCCATTTACAGTGAGCCAGAGCAGTACCTGCAGCAGGGAGCGGGAGTTGCTGATGGCCTCAGAGGCACAGCCCCTGCAGTGTCTCAGGAATCTGGCGCAAGTGCCGGATGATGCGGAGCTGGTGCATCACTTTTGGCCGTGACGTCCTCCTGCTGCAAGGGAACGAGAACCTGTCAGAGACTCAAACGCCCCGAGGAATCAGCGGGAATTAAGGGCACCTGGAACCAGCACTACTTCCACCCATCACCTGCCCACCACTGAGGGATAAATTCACCTCCTGAACCCCAGAATGGAGTCTTCTTGTCCTTTCTAGTAACCTCCAGTGCCAACCCCCCTCCTTGAAAGATGAGCTCCTGCTATCTCCCCCTCAGTGCCCTTGACAGCTGTTCCACCTCCAAACCACAGCTCAAGTTATTAGTACCTTTGGACACAGACTGGCTAACCTAGTGAGGAGGGCTTTAAACTAGGTTCGACGGGGACAGGTGAGCAAAGCCCACAGGTAAGTGGGGAACATGGAGACCGGGGAGATGGGTCAAAAATGAGAGGGAGTGTGGGCTATATTGTCAGAGGGAAAGGAGGGTCAGGACAAAACTGGGAGGAAAGATCAAACCAGTATCTTAGATGTCTATATACAAATGCGAGAAGTATGGGGAATAAGCAGGAAGAACTGGAAGTGCTAATAAATAAATACAACTATGACATTGTTGGCATCACTGAAACTTGGTGGGATAATACACATGATTGGAATGTTGGTGTGGATGGGTACAGCTTGCTCAGGAAGGATAGACAGGGGAAAAAGGGAGGAGGTGTTGCCTTGTATATTAAAAATGTACACACTTGGACTGAGGTAGAGATGGACATAGGAGACGGAAGTGTTGAGAGTCTCTGGGTTAGGCTAAAAGGGGTAAAAAACAAGGGAGATGTCATGCTAGGAGTCTACTACAGGCCACCTAACCAGGTGGAAGAGGTGGATGAGGCTTTTTTTAAGCAGCTAACAAAATCATCCAAAGCCCAAGATTTGGTGGTGATGGGGGACTTCAACTATCCAGATATATGTTGGGAAAATAACACAGCGGGGCACAGACTATCCAACAAATTTCTGGACTGCATTGGAGACAACTTTTTATTTCAGAAGGTTGAAAAAGCTACTAGGGGGGAAGCTGTTCTAGACTTGATTTTAACAAATAGGGAGGAACTCGTTGAGAATTTGAAAGTAGAAGGCAGCCTGGGTGAAAGTGATCATGAAATCATAGAGTTTGCAATTCTAAGGAAGGGTGGAAGGGAGAACAGCAAAATAGAGACAATGGATTTCAGGAAGGCAGATTTTGGTAAGCTCAGAGAGCTGATAGGTAAGGTCCCATGGGAATCAAGACTGAGGGGAAAAACAACTGAGGAGAGTTGGCAGTTTTTCAAAGGGACACTATTAAGGGCCCAAAAGCAAGCTATTCCGCTGGTTAGGAAAGATAGAAAATGTGGCAAAAGACCACCTTGGCTTAACCATGAGATCTTGCATGATCTAAAAAATAAAAAGGAGTCATATAAAAAATGGAAACTGGGACAGATTACAAAGGATGAATATAGGCAAACAACACAGGAATGCAGGGGCAAGATTAGAAAGGCAAAGGCACAAAATGAGCTCAAACTAGCTACGGGAATAAAGGGAAACAAGAAGACTTTTTATCAATACATTAGAAGCAAGAGGAAGACCAAAGACAGGGTAGGCCCACTGCTTAGTGAAGAGGGAGAAACAGTAACAGGAAACTTGGAAATGGCGGAGATGCTTAATGACTTCTTTGTTTCGGTCTTCACCGAGAAGTCTGAAGGAATGCCTAACATAGTGAATGCTAATGGGAAGGGGGTAGGTTTAGCAGATAAAATAAAAAAAGAACAAGTTAAAAATCACTTAGAAAAGTTAGATGCCTGCAAGTCACCCGGGCCTGATGAAATGCATCCTAGAATACTCAAGGAGCTAATAGAGGAGGTATCTGAGCCTCTAGCTATTATCTTTGGAAAATCATGGGAGACGGGAGAGATTCCAGAAGACTGGAAAAGGGTAAATATAGTGCCCATCTATAAAAAGGGAAATAAAAACAACCCAGGAAACTACAGACCCCAGTGAGTTTAACTTCTGTGCCAGGGAAGATAATGGAGCAAGTAATTAAGGAAATCATCTGCAAACACTTGGAAGGTGGTAAGGTGATAGGGAACAGCCAGCATGGATTTGTGAAGAACAAATCATGTCAAACCAATCTGATAGCTTTCTTTGATAGGATAACGAGCCTTGTGGATAAGGGTGAGGCTGTGGATGTGGTATACCTAGACTTTAGTAAGGCATTTGATACGGTCTCGCATGATATTCTTATTGATAAACTAGGCAAATACAATTTAGATGGGGCTACTATAAGGTGGGTGCATAACTGGCTGGATAACCGTACTCAGAGAGTTGTTATTAATAGTTCCCAATCCTGCTGGAAAGCCATAAGGAGTGGGTTATCGCAGGGGTCTGTTTTGGGACCGGCGCTGTTCAATATCTTCATCAACGACTTAGATATTGGCATAGAAAGTACGCTTATTAAGTTTGCGGATGATACCAAACTGGGAGGGATTGCAACTGCTTTGGAGGACAGGGTCATAATTCAAAATGATCTGGACAAATTGGAGAAATGGTCTGAGTTAAACAGGATGAAGTTTAACAAAGACAAATGCAAAGTGCTCCACTTAGGAAGGAACAATCAGTTTCACACATACAGAATGGGAAGAGACTGTCTAGGAAGGAGTACGGCAGAAAGGCATCTAGGGGTTATAGTGGACCACAAGCTAAATATGAGTCAACAGTGTGATGCTGTTGCAAAAAAAGCAAACCTGATTCTGGGATGTATTAACAGGTGTGTTGTGAGCAAGACACGAGAAGTCATTCTTCCGCTCTACTCTGCTCTGGTTAGGCCTCAGCTGGAGTATTGTGTCCAGTTCTGGGCACCGCATTTTAAAAAAGATGTGGAGAAATTGGAAAGGGTCCAGAGAAGAGCAACAAGAATGATTAAAGGTCTTGAGAACATGACCTATGAAGGAAGGCTGAAAGAATTGGCTTTGTTTAGTTTGGAAAAGAGAAGACTGAGAGGAGACATGATAGCAGTTTTCAGGTATTTAAAAGGGTGTCATAAGGAGGAGGGAGAAAACTTGTTCACCTTAGCCTCTAAGGATAGAACCAGAAGCAATGGGTTTAAAGTGCAGCAAGGGAGGTCTAGGTTGGACATTAGGAAAAAGTTCCTAACTGTCAGGGTGGTTAAACACTGGAATAAATTGCCGAGGGAGGTTGTGGAATCTCCATCTCTTGAGATATTTAAGAGTAGTTTAGATAAATGTCTATCAGGGATGGTATTTGGTCTCATAGACTCATAGACTTTAAGGTCAGAAGGGACCATTATGATCATCTGGTCTGACCCCCTGCATGCTGCAGGCCACAAGACCCTTCCCTGGACTGTGCCGTTGAAGTCCCCAATCCTGTGTTTTAGTGACTTCAATCGGCAGGGACCCTCCTGCTAGTGATCCCTGCCCCATGCTGCGGAGGAAGGCGAAAAACCTCCAGAGGCTCAGCCAATCTACCCTGGAGGAAAATTCCTTCCCGACCCCAAATATGGCGATCAGTAATACCCCGAGCATGTAGGCAAGAGTCTCTAGCCTGACCCTTGTTTGCCATTATGCTATTTACGTACCATTGCTTGGTTTTCCTCGGCTACTATGTTTTACCATTAAACCATTCCCTCCATAAACTTATCCAACTTAATCTTAAAACCAGACAGGTCCGTTGCCCCCACCGTTTCCCTCGGAAGGCCGTTCCAATATTTCACCCCTCTGACGGTCAGAAACCTTCGTCTGATTTCAAGCCTGAACTTCCCCACGGCCAGTTTATATCCATTGGTTCTCGTGTCCACATTAGTACTCAGCTGAAATAATTCCTCTCCCTCCCTTGTATTTATCCCTCTGATATATTTAAAGATAGCAATCATATCCCCCCTCAGCCTTCGTTTTGTCAGACTAAACAACCCGAGCTCCTCTAATCTCTTTTCATACGACAGGTTTTCCATTCCTCTGATCATCCTAGTCGCCCTTCTCTGCACCCGTTCCAATTTGAGTTCATCTTTTTTAAACATGGGAGACCAGAACTACACACAGTACTCCAAATGAGGTCTCACCAGCGCCGTATACAACGGAAGCAGGACCTCCTTATCCCTACTAGATATACCTCGCCTAATACATCCCAAGACCGCATTGGCTTTTTTCACAGCCACGTCACATTGTCGACTCATAGTCATCCTGCGGTCTACAAGGACCCCTAGGTCCTTCTCCTCTTCCGTTACTTCTAACCAATGCGTCCCCATCTTGTAACTAAAATTGTTATTAGTCATCCCCAAGTGCATCACCTTACACTTTTCACTATTAAATTTCATCTTATTTCTGACACTCCAATTCACAAGCTCATTCAAGTCTCCCTGCAGAATATCCCTATCCTCCTCCGAATTTGCAACTCCTCCCACCTTCGTATCATCCGCAAACTTTATCAGCCCACTCTTGCAATCGGTTCCGAGGTCAGTTATAAATAGATTAAATAAAATGGGTCCCAAAACCGAACCTTGAGGCACTCCACTAGTAACCTCCCTCCAACCCGACAGTTCACCCTTTAATACGACCCGCTGCATTCTCCCCATTAACCAATTCTTTATCCACCTCTGGATTTTCATATCGATCCCCATGTTTTCCAGTTTAACCAATAATTCCTCATGGGGTACAGTATCAAACGCTTTACTGAAATCCAGGTATATTAGATCCACCGCATTTCCCTTATCTAATAAGTCCGTTACATGGTCCTGCCATGCGGGCAGGGGACTGGACTCGATGACCTCTCGAGGTCCCTTCCAGTCCTAGAATCTATGACCGTATGAAAAAAACACTGTTCTCCACCCCCACCCAGGTTGGCCAGGGAGGCGGCTCTAGCAGGGGGGGCAGGAGGGATTCTGGCAGCAGTGAAGTGGGTTGCGGGGAAGTTGAGATCTTGCCCCAAGTCATCCCAGACACTAATGCTAAGCCACAGGATGGCAGCATCTAGTGTCAGTGGAGTCCAAACACTATTTCAACCCCACAGTTTTCGATGAACTTCCCACAAGGAGAGGTGATGAGCACCCCCAGCAACACACACACACACACACACACACACACACACACCACTCCTGGTGGTGGGAGGGGAACAGGAGAAAGGACAAAAGAAGTAAGAGATGAAGAGAAAGGAAGGAGGGATGGAGGAAAAGGTAAAACAAAAAGGACAAACCCTAATGTCCCCAGTGATTCTACGGCACAAAATCCAAGGGATGGAATAAAATTCTGCCATCTTAAACTACTGTTTTCCATGCCTAGAATTCAGCTGGCACCACGTGGATCAGACTGAGCAGCTGCCAAAACCTCTTGGAGGCTCTTACCTTCTAAACAGGGACGTCTGTTTTCTAGTAAAATCAGTAAAAGGAAAGGAGAAAACTCGAAAGTGGCTCCTGCACGCACTCACGTACGTGAACCCTAATACTCTCTCAGTCCTCAAAGAAAGACCCCGAGAAGGAGACTTGCTGAAGCAAAGCCACAGGGTCTCTGAGGTTTCCCTGGCCCTGTGCTCCTGTCCTGCCAGGCTGATGTCAGCATCTCTCTCTGAGCTCACCACCTCCCTAACACATTTGACCAATAAGCTGACATCCTGCAAAAGGCCTTTGTGATGTCACTGACACACCCAACCAAACCCTCAAGTGCTAATGTCCTGCTGCTGGCCTGACACTTTGAAGGTTTGAGGTTGTCATAACTATAAAGGGAAGGGTAACAGCTGTCCTGTGTACAGTACTATAAAATCCTCCTGGCCAGAGACTCCAAAATCCTTTTCCCTCTAAAGGGTTAAGAAGCTCAGGTAACCTGGCTGGCATCTGACCTAAAGGACCAATAAGGGGACAAGATACTTTCAAATCTTGGGGAGGGGAAGGCTTTTGTTTGTGTTCTTTGTTTGTGTGGGTGTTCGCCCTCGGGACTGAGAGGGACCAGACATCAATCCAGGTTCTCCACATCTTTCTAAACAAGTCTCTCCTATTTCAAACAAGGCGTGTTAGTTTTCCTTTGTTTTCTCAACTTGTAAATGTACCTTTTACTAGAGTGTTTATCTTTGTTTGCTGTACTTTGAACCTAAGACTAGAGGGGAGTCCTCTGAGCTCTTTAAGTTTGATTACCCTGTAAGGTTAATTTCCATACTGATTTTACAGAGATGATTTTTACCTTTTTCTTTAATTAAAAGCCTTATTTTTAAGAACCGGATTGATTTTTCCTTGTTTTAAGATCCAAGGAGTTTGGATCTTGATTCACCAGGAGTTGGTGGGAGGAAGGAGGGGAATGGTTAATTCCTCCTTCTTTTAGATCCAAGGGGGTTGGATCTGTATTCACCAGAAGTTGGTGGGAGGAAGGAGGGGGGATGGTTTATTTCTCCTTGTTTTAAGATCCAAGGGGTTTGGATCTGTATTCACCAGGGAATTGGTGAAAGGTTTCTCAAGGCTACCCAGGGGAGGAAATTAGCCTTGGGATGGTGGTTAAGCTTAGAAGTTTTCATGCAGGCCCCTACATTTGTACCCTAAACTTCAAAGTGGGGATACAGCCTTGACACAGGTACTCTCTGTGGATCACCCCACTCAATGCGTCTTCATTCTAGGAAGCAAGCCGGCTAGACAGTAAAACATCAGAGGCTGCTCCCAATACTACACTCGGTGTTTCCAAAATTTGTAGACTTTATGGCCACAAGAGACCTTTAGAGCATCTCATCTAAGCCCCTGCATATCATAGGCCTCCTGTATAGTACAATAGTTACTTTTTGGGCACACACATTCCAGAAAGGCATCTAGTCTTCATTCAATGACATCGAGAGATGGAGAATCCACCACTTTCCCTTTTAGTGAGTGCCAGGGGGCTCCATTTCCCCTTCCACTAGCTCGCCATTTACAGGGAGACAGAGCAGTACCTGCAGCAGGGAGCGGGAGTTGCTGAAGGCCTCAGAGGCGCAGCCCCTGCAGTGTCTCAGACACCTGGCGCAAGTGGCGGATGATGCGGGTGCATCACTTTGGCCGTGACGTCCTCCTCCTGCAAGGGAACGAGAACCTGTCAGAGACTCAAACGCCCCGAGGAATCAGGGGGAATTAAGGGCACCTGGAACCAGCAGTATTTAAACTGACTACCTGCCCACCACTGAGGGATGAATTCACCTCCTGAACCCCAGAATGGAGTCTTCTTGTCCTTTCTAGTAACCTCCAGTGCCAACCCACCACCTTGTAGGGTGAGCTCCTGCTACCTCCCCCTCAGTACCCTTGACAGCTGTTCTACCTCCAAACCACAGCTCAAGTTATCAGAACCCTCTTCGCCACCCCAACCCAGGTTGGGCAGGGAGGCGGCCCTAGCAGGGGGGGCAGGAGAGATTCTGCCAGCAGTGAAGTGGGTTGCGGGGAAGTTGAGATCTTGCCCCAAGTTGTCCCAGACACTAATGCTAAGCCACAGGATGGCAGCATCTAGTGTCAGTGGAGTCCAAGCACTATTTGAACCCGACAGTTTTGGATCAACTTCCCACAAGGGGAGGTGAAGAGCACCCCCAGCAACACACACACCACTCCTGGAGGTGGGAGGGGAACAAGAGGAAGGACAAAAGAAGTAAGAGATGAAGAGAAAGGAAGGAGGGATGGAGGAAAAGGTAAAACGAAAAGGACAAACCCTAGTGTCCCCAGTGATTCCATGGGACAAAATTCCAGGGAGGGAAGAAAATTCTGCCACCTTAAACTACTGTTTTCCATGCCGAGAATTCAGCTGGCACCAGATGGATCAGACTGAGCAGGTTCCAAAACCTCTTGGAGGCTCTTACCTTCTAATTTTCAAGTAAAATCAGTAAAAGGAAAGGAGAAAACTCGAAAGAGGCTCCTGCTCGCACTCACATACGTCAACCCTAACACTCTCTCAGTCCTCAAAAAGAAACCTCGAGAAGGAGACTTGCTGAAGCAAAGCCACAGGGGTCTCTGAGGTTTCCCTGGTCGTAAGCCCCTGTCCTCCCTGGCTGAAGACAGCATCTCTCTCTGAGGTCACCACCTCCCTAACACCTTTGACCAGTACGCTGAGGTCCTTGAAAAAGCCTTTGTGATATCACTGCCACACCCAACCAAACCCTAAAGTGCTCATGTCCTGCTGCTGGCCTGACACTTTGAAGGTTTGAGCTACGCTCTGTGGATCACACCACAAAATTCGTCTTCATTCTAGGAAGCAAGCTAGCTAGACAGTAAAACATCAGAGGCTGTTCCCAACGCTACACTCAGTTTTAAAAAAATTAGTAGACTTTATGGCCAGAAGAGACCTTTAGAGCATCTCATCTAACCCCCTGCATATCATGGGCTTCCTGTATAGCACAACAGTTACTTTTTTGGAAAACACATTCCAGAAAGGCATCTAGTCTTCATTCATTGACATCAAGAGATAGAGAATCCACCACTTTCCCTTTTAGTGAGTGCCAGGGGGCTCCATTTCCCCTTCCACTAGTTCCCCATTTACAGTGAGCCAGAGCAGTACCTGCAGCAGGGAGAGGGAGTTGCTGAAGGCCTCAGAGGCACAACCCCTGCAGTGTCTCAGGCACCTGGCACAAGTGCCGGATGATGCGGACCTGGTGCATCACTTTGGTCGTGACGTCCTCCTCCTGCAAGGGAACCAGAACCTGTCACAGACTCAAACGCCCCGAGGAATCAGGGGAATTAAGGGCCCCTGGAACCACCAGTATTTCCACTCAGCACCTGCCCACCACTGAGGGATGAATTCACCTCCTGAACCCCAGAATGGAGTCTTCTTGTCCTTTCTAGTAACCTCCAGTGCCAAATCCCCTCCTTGAAGGGTGAGCTGCTGCTACCTCCCTCTCAGTGCCCTTGACAGCTGTTCCACCTCCAAACCACAGCTCAAGTTATCAGAACTCTCTTCTCCACCCCCACCCAGGTTGGGCAGGGAGGCGGCTCTAGCAGGGGGGGCAGGTGGGATTCTGGCAGCAGTGAAGTGGGTTCCGGGTAGGTTGAGATCTTGCCCCAAGTCATCCCAGACACCAATGCTAATCCACACGATGGCAGCATCTAGTGTCAGTGGAGTCCAAGCACTATTTCAACCATACAGTTTTGGATCAACTCCCAACAAGGGGAGGTGAAGAGCACCCCCAGCAACACACACACACACACACACACACACACATATATATACCACTCCTGGTGGTGGGAGGGGAACAAGAGAAAGGACAAAAGAAGTAAGAGATAAAGAGAAAGGAAGGAGGGATGGAGGAAAAGGTAAAACGAAAAGGACAAACCCTAATGTCCCCAGTGATTCTACCAGACAATATTACAGGGAGGGATTAAAATTCTGCCACCTTCAACTAGTGTTTTCCATGCCTAGAATTCAGCTGGCACCAGATGGATCAGACTGAGCAGGTTCCAAAACCTCTTGGAGGCTCTTGCTTTCTAAACAGGGATGTCTGTTTTCTAGTAAAATCAGTAAAAGGAAAGGAGACAACTCGAATGAGGCTCCTGCTCTCACTCAAATACGTGAATCCTAATACTCTCTCAGTCCTCAAGAGAAACCTCGAGAAGGAGACTTGCTGAAGCAAAGCCACAGGTTGGCCAGAGAGGCGGCTCTAGCAGGGGTGGCAGGAGGGATTCTGCCAGCAGTGAAGTGGGTTCCGGGGAGGTTGAGATCTTGCCCCAAGTCATCCCAGACACCAATGCTAATCCACACGATGGCAGCATCTAGTGTCAGTGGAGTCCAAGCACTATTTCAACCACACAGGTTTGGATGAACTCCCCACAAAGGGAGGTGAAGAGCACCCCCAGCAACACACAAACACACACACACACACAAACCACTCCCGGTGGTGGGAGGGGAACAGGAGAAAGGACAAAAGAAGTAAGAGATGAAGAGAAAGGAAGGAGGGAGGGAGGAAAAGGTAAAATGAAAAGGACAAACACTAATGTCCCCAGTGATTCTACGGGACAAAATCACAGGGAGGGAATAAAATTCTGCCACCTTGAACAAGTGTTTTCCATGCCTAGAATTCAGCTGGCACCACGTGGATCAGACTGAGCAGCTGCCAAAACCTCTTGGAGGCTCTTACCTTCTAAACAGGGACGTCTGTTTTCTAGTAAAATCAGTAAAAGGAAAGGAGAAAACTCGAAAGTGGCTCCTGCACGCACTCACGTACGTGAACCCTAATACTCTCTCAGTCCTCAAAGAAAGACCCCGAGAAGGAGACTTGCTGAAGCAAAGCCACAGGGTCTCTGAGGTTTCCCTGGCCCTGTGCTCCTGTCCTGCCAGGCTGATGTCAGCATCTCTCTCTGAGCTCACCACCTCCCTAACACATTTGACCAATAAGCTGACATCCTGCAAAAGGCCTTTGTGATGTCACTGACACACCCAACCAAACCCTCAAGTGCTAATGTCCTGCTGCTGGCCTGACACTTTGAAGGTTTGAGGTTGTCATAACTATAAAGGGAAGGGTAACAGCTGTCCTGTGTACAGTACTATAAAATCCTCCTGGCCAGAGACTCCAAAATCCTTTTCCCTCTAAAGGGTTAAGAAGCTCAGGTAACCTGGCTGGCATCTGACCTAAAGGACCAATAAGGGGACAAGATACTTTCAAATCTTGGGGAGGGGAAGGCTTTTGTTTGTGTTCTTTGTTTGTGTGGGTGTTCGCCCTCGGGACTGAGAGGGACCAGACATCAATCCAGGTTCTCCACATCTTTCTAAACAAGTCTCTCCTATTTCAAACAAGGCGTGTTAGTTTTCCTTTGTTTTCTCAACTTGTAAATGTACCTTTTACTAGAGTGTTTATCTTTGTTTGCTGTACTTTGAACCTAAGACTAGAGGGGAGTCCTCTGAGCTCTTTAAGTTTGATTACCCTGTAAGGTTAATTTCCATACTGATTTTACAGAGATGATTTTTACCTTTTTCTTTAATTAAAAGCCTTATTTTTAAGAACCGGATTGATTTTTCCTTGTTTTAAGATCCAAGGAGTTTGGATCTTGATTCACCAGGAGTTGGTGGGAGGAAGGAGGGGAATGGTTAATTCCTCCTTCTTTTAGATCCAAGGGGGTTGGATCTGTATTCACCAGAAGTTGGTGGGAGGAAGGAGGGGGGATGGTTTATTTCTCCTTGTTTTAAGATCCAAGGGGTTTGGATCTGTATTCACCAGGGAATTGGTGAAAGGTTTCTCAAGGCTACCCAGGGGAGGAAATTAGCCTTGGGATGGTGGTTAAGCTTAGAAGTTTTCATGCAGGCCCCTACATTTGTACCCTAAACTTCAAAGTGGGGATACAGCCTTGACACAGGTACTCTCTGTGGATCACCCCACTCAATGCGTCTTCATTCTAGGAAGCAAGCCGGCTAGACAGTAAAACATCAGAGGCTGCTCCCAATACTACACTCGGTGTTTCCAAAATTTGTAGACTTTATGGCCACAAGAGACCTTTAGAGCATCTCATCTAAGCCCCTGCATATCATAGGCCTCCTGTATAGTACAATAGTTACTTTTTGGGCACACACATTCCAGAAAGGCATCTAGTCTTCATTCAATGACATCGAGAGATGGAGAATCCACCACTTTCCCTTTTAGTGAGTGCCAGGGGGCTCCATTTCCCCTTCCACTAGCTCGCCATTTACAGGGAGACAGAGCAGTACCTGCAGCAGGGAGCGGGAGTTGCTGAAGGCCTCAGAGGCGCAGCCCCTGCAGTGTCTCAGACACCTGGCGCAAGTGGCGGATGATGCGGGTGCATCACTTTGGCCGTGACGTCCTCCTCCTGCAAGGGAACGAGAACCTGTCAGAGACTCAAACGCCCCGAGGAATCAGGGGGAATTAAGGGCACCTGGAACCAGCAGTATTTAAACTGACTACCTGCCCACCACTGAGGGATGAATTCACCTCCTGAACCCCAGAATGGAGTCTTCTTGTCCTTTCTAGTAACCTCCAGTGCCAACCCACCACCTTGTAGGGTGAGCTCCTGCTACCTCCCCCTCAGTACCCTTGACAGCTGTTCTACCTCCAAACCACAGCTCAAGTTATCAGAACCCTCTTCGCCACCCCAACCCAGGTTGGGCAGGGAGGCGGCCCTAGCAGGGGGTGCAGGAGAGATTCTGCCAGCAGTGAAGTGGGTTGCGGGGAAGTTGAGATCTTGCCCCAAGTTGTCCCAGACACTAATGCTAAGCCACAGGATGGCAGCATCTAGTGTCAGTGGAGTCCAAGCACTATTTGAACCCGACAGTTTTGGATCAACTTCCCACAAGGGGAGGTGAAGAGCACCCCCAGCAACACACACACCACTCCTGGAGGTGGGAGGGGAACAAGAGGAAGGACAAAAGAAGTAAGAGATGAAGAGAAAGGAAGGAGGGATGGAGGAAAAGGTAAAACGAAAAGGACAAACCCTAGTGTCCCCAGTGATTCCATGGGACAAAATTCCAGGGAGGGAAGAAAATTCTGCCACCTTAAACTACTGTTTTCCATGCCGAGAATTCAGCTGGCACCAGATGGATCAGACTGAGCAGGTTCCAAAACCTCTTGGAGGCTCTTACCTTCTAATTTTCAAGTAAAATCAGTAAAAGGAAAGGAGAAAACTCGAAAGAGGCTCCTGCTCGCACTCACATACGTCAACCCTAACACTCTCTCAGTCCTCAAAAAGAAACCTCGAGAAGGAGACTTGCTGAAGCAAAGCCACAGGGGTCTCTGAGGTTTCCCTGGTCGTAAGCCCCTGTCCTCCCTGGCTGAAGACAGCATCTCTCTCTGAGGTCACCACCTCCCTAACACCTTTGACCAGTACGCTGAGGTCCTTGAAAAAGCCTTTGTGATATCACTGCCACACCCAACCAAACCCTAAAGTGCTCATGTCCTGCTGCTGGCCTGACACTTTGAAGGTTTGAGCTACGCTCTGTGGATCACACCACAAAATTCGTCTTCATTCTAGGAAGCAAGCTAGCTAGACAGTAAAACATCAGAGGCTGTTCCCAACGCTACACTCAGTTTTAAAAAAATTAGTAGACTTTATGGCCAGAAGAGACCTTTAGAGCATCTCATCTAACCCCCTGCATATCATGGGCTTCCTGTATAGCACAACAGTTACTTTTTTGGAAAACACATTCCAGAAAGGCATCTAGTCTTCATTCATTGACATCAAGAGATAGAGAATCCACCACTTTCCCTTTTAGTGAGTGCCAGGGGGCTCCATTTCCCCTTCCACTAGTTCCCCATTTACAGTGAGCCAGAGCAGTACCTGCAGCAGGGAGAGGGAGTTGCTGAAGGCCTCAGAGGCACAACCCCTGCAGTGTCTCAGGCACCTGGCACAAGTGCCGGATGATGCGGACCTGGTGCATCACTTTGGTCGTGACGTCCTCCTCCTGCAAGGGAACCAGAACCTGTCACAGACTCAAATGCCCCGAGGAATCAGGGGAATTAAGGGCCCCTGGAACCACCAGTATTTCCACTCAGCACCTGCCCACCACTGAGGGATGAATTCACCTCCTGAACCCCAGAATGGAGTCTTCTTGTCCTTTCTAGTAACCTCCAGTGCCAAATCCCCTCCTTGAAGGGTGAGCTGCTGCTACCTCCCTCTCAGTGCCCTTGACAGCTGTTCCACCTCCAAACCACAGCTCAAGTTATCAGAACTCTCTTCTCCACCCCCACCCAGGTTGGGCAGGGAGGCGGCTCTAGCAGGGGGGGCAGGTGGGATTCTGGCAGCAGTGAAGTGGGTTCCGGGTAGGTTGAGATCTTGCCCCAAGTCATCCCAGACACCAATGCTAATCCACACGATGGCAGCATCTAGTGTCAGTGGAGTCCAAGCACTATTTCAACCATACAGTTTTGGATCAACTCCCAACAAGGGGAGGTGAAGAGCACCCCCAGCAACACACACACACACACACACACACACATATATATACCACTCCTGGTGGTGGGAGGGGAACAAGAGAAAGGACAAAAGAAGTAAGAGATAAAGAGAAAGGAAGGAGGGATGGAGGAAAAGGTAAAACGAAAAGGACAAACCCTAATGTCCCCAGTGATTCTACCAGACAATATTACAGGGAGGGATTAAAATTCTGCCACCTTCAACTAGTGTTTTCCATGCCTAGAATTCAGCTGGCACCAGATGGATCAGACTGAGCAGGTTCCAAAACCTCTTGGAGGCTCTTGCTTTCTAAACAGGGATGTCTGTTTTCTAGTAAAATCAGTAAAAGGAAAGGAGACAACTCGAATGAGGCTCCTGCTCTCACTCAAATACGTGAATCCTAATACTCTCTCAGTCCTCAAGAGAAACCTCGAGAAGGAGACTTGCTGAAGCAAAGCCACAGGTTGGCCAGAGAGGCGGCTCTAGCAGGGGTGGCAGGAGGGATTCTGCCAGCAGTGAAGTGGGTTCCGGGGAGGTTGAGATCTTGCCCCAAGTCATCCCAGACACCAATGCTAATCCACACGATGGCAGCATCTAGTGTCAGTGGAGTCCAAGCACTATTTCAACCACACAGGTTTGGATGAACTCCCCACAAAGGGAGGTGAAGAGCACCCCCAGCAACACACAAACACACACACACACACAAACCACTCCCGGTGGTGGGAGGGGAACAGGAGAAAGGACAAAAGAAGTAAGAGATGAAGAGAAAGGAAGGAGGGAGGGAGGAAAAGGTAAAATGAAAAGGACAAACACTAATGTCCCCAGTGATTCTACGGGACAAAATCACAGGGAGGGAATAAAATTCTGCCACCTTGAACAAGTGTTTTCCATGCCTAGAATTCAGCTGGCACCAGGTGGATCAGACTGAACAGGATACAAACCTCTCCGAGGCACTTACTTTCCTCAAAGAGAGACCTCAAGGAGGAGACTTGCTGAAGCAAAGCCAGAGGGGTCTCTGAGGTTTCCCTGGCCCTCATGTCAGCATCTCTCTCTGATGTCAGCATCTCTCTCTGAGATCACCACCTCCCTAACACATTTGACCAATAAGCTGACGTCCTGCAAAAGGCCTTTGTGATGTCACTGCCACACCCAACCAAACCCTGAAGTGCTAATGTCCTCCTGCTGGCCTGACACTTTGAAGGTTTGAGCTACTCTGTGTGAATCACCCCACTCAATGGGTCTTCATTCTAGGAAGCAAGCCGGCTAGACAGTAAAACATCAGAGGCTGCTCCCAATGCTACACTCCGTGTTTCCAAAATTACTACACTTTATGGCCAGAAGAGACCTTTAGAGCATCTAATCTAAGCCCCTGCATATCATGGGCTTCCTGTATAGTACAATAGTTACTTTTTGGGCACAAACATTCCAGAAAGGTATCTAATCTAAATTAAATGACATTAAGAGATGGAGAATCCATCACTTTCCCTTTTAGTGAGGGCCAGGGGGCTCCATTTCCCCTTCCACTAGCTCGCCATTTACAGTGAGCCAGAGCAGTACCTGCAGCAGGGAGCGGGAGTTCCTGAAGGCCTCAGAGGCGCAGCCCCTGCAGTGTCTCAGGCATGTGGCGTAAGTGCAGGATGATGCGGAGCTGGTGCATCATTTTGGCCCTGACGTCCTCCTGCTGCAAGGCAACGAGAACCTGTCAGAGACTCAAACGCCCCGAGGAATCAGGGGGAATTAAGGGAACCTGGAACCAGCAGTATTTCCACCCAGCACCTGCCCGTCAATGAGAGATGAATTCACCTCCTGAACCCCAAAATGGAGTCTTCTTGTCCTTTCTAGAAACCTCCAGAGCCAACCCCCCTCCTTGTAGGGTGAGCTCCTGCTACCTCCTGCTCAGTGCCCTTCACAGATATTCCACCTCCAAACCACAGCTCAAGTCATCAGAACCCTCTTCTCCACCCCAACACAGGTTGGGCAGGGAGGCGGCTCTAGCAGGGTGTGCAGGAGGGATTCTGACAGCAGTGAAGTGGGTTGCAGGGAGGTTGAGATCTTGACCCAAGTCATCCCAGACACTAATGCTAAGTCACACAATGGCAGCATCTACTGTCAGTGGGGTCCAAGCACTATTTCAACCCCACAGTTTTGGATCAACTCCCCACAAGGAGAGGAGAAGAGAACCATCAGCACCACACACACACACACACACACACACACACACACACACACACACACACACCACTCCTGGTGGTGTGAGGGGAACAAGAGAAAGGACAAAAGAAGTAAGAGATGAAGAGAAAGGAAGGAGGGATGGAGGAAAAGGTAAAAGGAAAAGGACAAACCCTAATGTCCCCATGTCGGACATCAGGAATCGTAACATACATAAGCCAGTATGTGAACACTTCAATCTCCCTGGTCATTCTATTACAGATTTAAAAGTCACTATCATTGAACAAAAAAACCTTCAGAAACAGACTTCAAAGAGAAACAGCAGAACTAAAATTCATTTGCAAATTCAACACCATTAATCTGGGCTTGAATAGGGACTGGGAGTGGCTGGCTCACTACAGAAGCAGTTTTTCCTCTCCTGGAATTGACACCTCCTCATCTATTATTGGGAGTGGACTACATCCACCCTGATTTTTGAATTGGCCCTGTCAACACTGGTTCTCCACTTGTGAAGTAACTCCCTGCTCTCCATGTGTCAGTATATAATGCCTGCATCTGTAACTTTCACTCTATGCATCCGAAGAAGTGAGGTTTTTACTCACGAAAGCTTATGCCCAAATAAATCTGTTAGTCTTTAAGGTGCCACCAGACTCCTTGTTGTTTTTGTAGATACAGACTAACACGGCTACCCCCTGATACTTGACACCATGCAAGGCACTAAATTTAGCCGTATGGAGTGGAAATCCATCAACCTCAACAAAAAACTTGCACAGATACAGACAGACATCATCTTCCTCTCCAAATGCAAACAGATGGACATCATACCAAAAGGACGGAAGGTAAAAAATCCATTGCAATCAACATACTACACTGAGTATGGTGAGAGATTGTGCCACACACTCTCTCAAAGAAACTGAGGAACCACCTGATCAGCATCCTGTACAGCAGACAGGAGAAGATCAAGAATGAGCTCTCAGAACTGGAGACTCTCATACAATACCAGCCTTCTACACAAACTTCCACGTGGCTGGACTTTACAAAAATGAGACAAGCCATTTACAATGCACACTTCACTTCTCTACAGAGGAAAAAGGACTGTAAGTTATCTAAACTAATACCTGCCACTAGGGGCTATAACAATGGTACCCTCAACTCATCTAACAACATTGTCAATCTTTCCAACCACACGCTTAGCCCAGCAGAAGAGTCTGTCCTATCTCGGGGACTCTCTTTCTGTCCCACCGTCCCCACGAACATGATACACTTCTGCGGTGATCTGGAAGCCTACTTTCCTCGTCTCCGACTCAAGGAATATTTTCAACGCACCACTGAACAGTGCACTGACCCACAGGAACCCTCCTACCAACACTACAAAAAGAAGAATTCTGCGTGGACTCCTCCTGACGGTCGAAATGACAGACTGGACCTCTACATAGAGTGTTTCCGCAGACGTGCACAGGCTGAAATTGTGGACAAACAACATCACTTGTCCCATAACCTCAGCCGTACAGAACGCAATGCCATCCACAGCCTCAGAAACAACTCTGACATTATCATCAAAGGGGCTGACAAAGGAGGTGCTGTAGTCATAATGAACAGGTCAGATTACGAACAGGAGGCTGCCAGGCAATTCTCCAAGACCACATTCTACAGGCCACTATCCACTGATCCCACTGAGGAATACCAAAAGAAACTACACCATCTGCTCAAGAAACTCCCAGCTACAGTACGGGAACAAATCTACATGGACACACCCCCAGAACCCCGACCAGGGGTATTCTATCTGCTACCCAAGATCCATAAACCCGGAAACCCTGGACGCCCCATCATCTCAGGCATTGGCACTCTGACAGCAGGATTATCTGGCTATTTGGCCTCTCTCCTCAGGCACTATGCTACCAGCACTCCCAGCTATCTTCGAGACAGCACCAACTTCCTGAGGAAACTACAATGCATTGATGTTCTTCCTGGAAACACCATCCTGGCCACCATGCATGTAGAAGCACTTTATACCAATATTCTACATGAGGATGGACTACAAGCTGTCAGGAACAGTATCCCTGATGAGGCCACAGCAAGCCTGGTGGCTGAGCTTTGTGACTTTGTCCTCACCCACAACCACTTCAGATTTGGGGACAACTTATACCTTCAAGTCAGTGGCACTGCTATGGGTACTCGCATGGCCCCACAGTATGCCAACATTTTTATGGCTGACTTAGAACAACGCTTCCTCAGCTCTCGTCCCCTAGTGCCCCTCCTCTACTTGCGCTACATTGACGACATCTTCATCATATGGACCCACGGAAAGGAGGCCCTTGAAGAATTCCACCTGGACTTCAACAATTTCCACCCCACCATCAACCTCAGCCTGGACCAGTCCACACAAGAGATCCACTTCCTGGACACTACAGTACAAATAAGTGATGGTCACATAAACACCACCCTATACCGGAAACCTACTGACCGCTATACGTACCTACATGCCTCCGGCTTCCATCCAAGACACATCACACGATCCATTGTCTACAGCCAAGCCCTAAGATACAACCAAATTTGCTCCAACCCCTCAGACAGAGACAAACACCTACAAGATCTTTATCAAGCATTCGTAAAACTACAATACCCACCTGGGGAAGTGAGGAAACAGATTGACAGAGCAAGACGGGTACCCAGAAATCACCTACTACAGGACAGGCGCAACAAGAACAATAACAGAACACCACTGGCCATCACATACAGCCCCCAGCTAAAACCTCTCCAGCGCATTATCCACGATCTACAACCTATCCTGGAAAATGATCCCTCACTCTCACAGACCTTGGGAGGCAGGCCAGTCCTCGCTTACAGACAACCCCCCAACCTGAAGCAAATACTCACCAGCAACTACACACCACACCACAGAAACACCAACCCAGGAACCTATCCCCGTAGCAAACCTCGTTGCCTACTCTGTCCCCATATCTACTCTGGCAACAGCATCAGAGGATCCAACCACATCAGCCACACCATCAGGGACTCATTCACCTGCACATCCACTAATGTCATATATGCCATCATGTGCCAGCAATGCCCCTCTCCCATGTACATTGGCCAAACCGGACAGTCCCTCCGCAAAAGAATAAATGGACACAAATCGGACATCAGGAGTGGTAACATACATAAGCCAGTAAGTGAACACTTCAATCTCCCTGGTCATTCTATTACAGATTTAAAAGTCACTATCATTGAACAAAAAAACTTCAGAAACAGACTTCAAAGAGAAACAGCAGAACTAAAATTCATTTGCAAATTCAACACCATTAATCTGGGCTTGAATAGGGACTGGGAGTGGCTGGCTCACTACAGAAGCAGCTTTTCCTCTCCTGGAATTGACACCTCCTCATCTATTATTTGGAGTGGACTACATCCACCCTGATTTTTGAATTGGCCCTGTCAACACTGGTTCTCCACTTGTGAAGTAACTCCCTGCTCTCCATGTGTCAGTATAGAATGCCTGCATCTGTAACTTTCACTCTATGCATCCGAAGAAGTGAGGTTTTTACTCACGAAAGCTTATGCCCAAATAAATCTGTTAGTCTTTAAGGTGCCACCAGACTCCTTGTTGTATTCCTAATATCCCCAGTGATTCTACGGGACAAAATCCCAGGGAGGGAATAAAATTCTGCCACCTTAAACTAGTGTTTTCCATGCCTAGAATTCAGATGGCACCAGGTGGATCAGACTGAACAGGTTACAAACCTCTCCGAGGCACTTACTTTCTCAACAGGGACTTCTGTTTTCTAGTAAAATGGGTAAAAGGAAAGGAGAAAACTCGAAAGAGGCTCCTGCTCACACTCACATATGTGAACCCTAATACTCTCAGTCCTCAAAGAGAGCTCGAGAAGGAGACTTGCTGAAGCAAAGCCACAGGGGTCTCTGAGGTTTCCCTGGCCATGCGCCCCTGTCCTGCCTCGCTGATGGCAGCATCTCTCTCTGAGGTCACCACTTCCCTAACACCTTTGACCAGTACGCTGAGGTCCTTGAAAAAGCCTTTGTGATATCACTGCCACACCCAACCAAACCCTAAAGTGCTCATGTCCTGCTGTTGGCCAGACACTTTGAAGGTTTGAGCTACTCTCTGTGGATCACCCCAAAAAATGCATCTTCATTCTAAGAAGCAAGCTGGCTAGACAGTAAAATATCAGAGGCTGCTCCCAATGCTACACTCAGTGTTTCCAAAATTAGTAGACTTTATGGCCACAAGAGACCTTTAGAGCATCTCATCCCAGACACTAATGCTAAGCCACAGGATGGCAGCATCTAGTGTCAGTGGAGTCGAAGTACTATTTCAACCCCACAGTTTTGCATGAACTCCCCACAAGGGGAGGTGAAGAGCACCCCCAGCAACAAACATACACACACACACACACACACACACACACCGCTCCTGGTGGTGGGAGGGGAACAGGAGAAAGGACAAAAGAAGTAAGAGATGAAAGGAAAGGAAGGAGGGATGGAGGAAAACTTAAAATGAAAAGGACAAATCCTAATGTCCCCAGTGATTCCACGGGACAAAGTCCCAGGTGGGCTATAAAATTCTGCCACCTTGAACTAATGTTTTCCATGCCTAGAATGCAGATGGCACCAGGTGGATCAGACTGAAGAGGTTACAAACCTCTCCGAGGCTCTTACTTTCTCAACAGGGATGCCTGTTTTCTAGTAAAATCAGTAAAAGGAAAGGAGAAAACTCGAAAGAGGCTCCTGCACGCACTCAAATACGTGAACACTCTCTCAGTCCTCAAAGAGAGACCTCGAGAAGGAGACTTGCTGAAGCAAAGCCACAGGGTCTCTGAGGTTTCCCTGGCCCTGTGCTCCTGTCCTGTCAGGCTGATGTCAGCATCTCTCTCTGAGGTCACCACCTCCCTAACACATTTGACCAATAGGCTGACGTCCTGCAAAAGGCCTTTGTGATGTCACTGCCACACCCAACCAATGCTAATGTCCTGTTGCTGGCCTGAGACTTTGAAGGTTTGAGGTTGTCATAACTATAAAGGGAAGGATAACAGCTGTCCTGTGTACAGTACTATAAAATCCCTCCTGGCCAGAGACTCCAAAATCCTTTTCCCTGTAAAGGGTTAAGAAGCTCAGGTAACCTGGCTGGCATCTGACCTAAAGGACCAATAAGGGGACAAGATACTTTCAAATCTTGGGGAGGGGAAGGCTTTTGTTTGTGTTCTTTGTTTGTGTGGGTGTTCGCCCTCGGGACTGAGAGGGACCAGACATCAATCCAGGTTCTCCACATCTTTCTAAACAAGTCTCTCCTATTTCAAACAAGGCGTGTTAGTTTTCCTTTGTTTTCTCAACTTGTAAATGTACCTTTTACTAGAGTGTTTATCTTTGTTTGCTGCACTTTGAACCTAAGACTAGAGGGGAGTCCTCTGAGCTCTTTAAGTTTGATTACCCTGTAAGGTTAATTTCCATACTGATTTTACAGAGATGATTTTTACCTTTTTCTTTAATTAAAAGCCTTATTTTTAAGAACCTGATTGATTTTTCCTTGTTTTAAGATCCAAGGAGTTTGGATCTTGATTCACCAGGAGTTGGTGGGAGGAAGGAGGGGAATGGTTAATTTCTCCTCCTTTTAGATCCAAGGGGGTTGGATCTGTATTCACCAGAAGTTGGTGGGAGGAAGGAGGGGGGATGGTTAATTTCTCCTTGTTTTAAGATCCAAGGGGTTTGGATCTGTATTCACCAGGGAATTGGTGAAAGGTTTCTCAAGGCTACCCAGGGGAGGAAATTAGCCTTGGGATGGTGGTTAAGCTTAGAAGTTTTCATGCAGGCCCCTACATTTGTATCCTAAACTTCAAAGTGGGGATACAGCCTTGACACAGGTACTCTCTGTGGATCACCCCACTCAATGCGTCTTCATTCTAGGAAGCAAGCCGGCTAGACAGTAAAACATCAGAGGCTGCTCCCAATACTACACTCAGTGTTTCCAAAATTTGTAGACTTTATGGCCACAAGAGACCTTTAGAGCATCTTATCTAAGCCCCTGCATATCATAGGCCTCCTGTATAGTACAATAGTTACTTTTTGGGCACACACATTCCAGAAAGGCATCTAGTCTTCATTCAATGACATCAAGAGATGGAGAATCCACCACTTTCCCTTTTAGTGAGTGCCAGGGGGCTCCATTTCCCCTTCCACTAGCTCGACATTTACAGGGAGACAGAGCAGTACCTGCAGCAGGGAGCGGGAGTTGCTGAAGGCCTCAGAGGCGCAGCCTCTGCAGTGTCTCAGGCACCTGGCGCAAGTGGCGGATGATGCGGGTGCATCACTTTGGCCGTGACGTCCTCCTCCTGCAAGGGAATGAGAACCTGTCAGAGACTCAAACGCCCCGAGGAATCTGGGGGATTTAAGGGCACCTGGAACCAGCAGTATTTCCACTCAGCACCTGAACACCACTGAGAGATGAATTCACCTCCTGAACCCCAGAATGGAGTCTTCTTGTCCTTTCTAGTAACCTCCAGTGCCAACCCCGCTCCTTCTGGGGTGAGCTCCTGCTACCTCCCCCTCAGTGCCCTTGACAGCTGTTCCACCTCCAAACCACACCTCAAGTTATCAGAACCCTCTTCTCCACCCCCACCCAGGTTGGGCAGGGAGGTGGCTCTAGCAGGGGGGGCAGGAGGGATTCTGGCAGCAGTGAAGTGGGTTGCGGGGAGGTTGAGATCTTGCCCCAAGTCATCCCAGACACTAATGCTAAGCCACAGGATGGCAGCATCTAGTGTCAGTGGAGTCCAAGCACTATTTCAACCCCACAGTTTTGGATTAACTTCCCAAAAGGGGAGGTGAAGAGCACCCCCAGCAACACACACGCACACACTAATCCTAATGTCCTGCTGCTGGCCTGACACTTTGAAGGTTTGAGCTACTCTCTGTGGATCAACCCACTTAATGCGTCTTCATTCTAGGAAGCAAGCCGGCTAGACAGTAAAACATCAGAGGCTGCTCCCAATGCTACACTCAGTGTTTCCAAAATTAGGAGACTTTATGTCCACAAGAGACCTTTAGAGCATCTCATCTAACGCCCTGCATATTACAGGCTTCCTGTATCGTACAATAGTTACTTTTTGGGCACACACATTCCAGAAAGGCATCTAGTCTTCATTCAATGACATCAAGAAATGGAGAATCCACCACTTTCCCTTTTAGTGAGTGCCAGGGGGCTCCATTTCCCCTTCATCCCAGCCAGGGCTTTGTCAAGCCGGGCCTTAAAAACCTCCAAGGAAGGAGACTCCACCACCTCCCTAGGTAACGCATTCCAGTCTTTCACCACCCTCCTAGTGAAATAGTTTTTCTTAATATCCAACCTGGACCTCCCGCACTGCAACTTGAGACCATTGCTCCTTGTACTGTCATCTGCCACCACTGGGAACAGCCAAGCTCCATCCTCTTTGGAACCCCCCTTCAGGTAGTTGAAGGCTGCTATCAAATCCCCTTTCATTCTTCTCTTCTGGAGACTAAACAATCCCAGTTCCCTCAGCCTCTCCTCATAACTCATGTGCTCCAGACCCCTAATCATTTTTGTTGCCCTCCGTTGGACTCTTTCCGAGACTAAAACGCAGATATCACACACACAAACCACTCCTGGTGGTGGGAGGGGAACAGGAGAAAGGACAAAAGAAGTAAGAGATGAAGAGAAAGGAAGGAAGGAGGGAGGAAAAGGTAAAACGAAAAGGACAAACACTAATGTCCCCAGTGATTCTACGGGACAAAATCACAGGGAGGGAATAAAATTCTGCCACCTTGAACTAGTGTTTTCCATGCCTAGAATTCAGCTGGCACCAGGTGGATCAGACTGAACAGGATACAAACCTCTCCGAGTCACTTACTTCCCTCAAAGAGAGACCTCAAGGAGGAGACTTGCTGAAGCAAAGCAACAGGGGTCTCTGAGGTTTCCCTGGCCCTCATGTCAGCATCTCTCTCTGATGTCAGCATCTCTCTCTGAGGTCACCACCTCCCTAACACATTTGACCAATAAGCTGAGGTCCTGCAAAAGGCTTTTGTGATGTCACTGCCACACCCACCCATCCGCTGAAGTGCTAATGTCCTGATTCTGGCCTGACACTTTGAAGGTTTGAGCTACTCTCTGTGGATCACCCCACTCAATGCGCCCTCATTCTAGGAAGCAAGCCGGCTAGACAGTAAAACATCAGAGGCTGCTCCCAATGCTACACTCAGAGTTTCCAAAATTAGTAGACTTTATGGTCAGAAGAGACCTTTAGAGTATCTAGTCTAACCCCCTGCATATCATAGGCTTCCTCTATAGTACAATAGTTACTTTTTGGGCACACACATTCCAGAAAGGCATCTAGTTTCATTCAATGACATCAAGAGATGGAGAATCCACCACTTTCCCTTTTAGTGAATGCCAGGGGGCTCCATTTCCCCTTCCACTAGCTCCCCATTTACAATCAGCCAGAGCAGTACCTGCAGCAGGGAGCGGGAGTTCCTGAAGGCCTCAGAGGCGCAGCCCCTGCAGTGTCTCAGGCACCTGGCGCAAGTGCCGTATGATGCGGAGCTGGTGCATCACTCTGGCCATGACGTCCTCCTGCTGCAAGGGAACGAAAACCTGTCAGAGACTCAAACGCTCCGAGGAATCAGGAGGAATTAAGGGCAAATGGAACCAGCAGTATTTCCACCCAGCACCTGCCCACCACTGAGGGATGAATTCACCTCCTCAACCCCAGAATGGAGTCTTCTCCTTTCTAGTAACCTCCAGTGTCCACCCCCCTCCTTGTAGGGTGAGTTCCTGCTACCTCCCCGTTGGTGTCCTTGACAGCTGATCCAGGAGGGATTCTGGCAGCAGTGAAGTGGGTTGCGGGGAGGTTGAGATCTTGCCCCAAGTCATCCCAGACACTAATGCTAAGCCACACGATGGCAGCATCTAGTGTCAATGGTGTCCAAGCACTATTTCAACCCCACAGTTTTCGATGAACTTCCCACAAAGGGCAACAGAGGGTCCTGTGGCACCTTTGAGACTAACAGAAGTACTGGGAGCATAAGCTTTCGTGGGTCAGAACCTCACTTCTTCAGATGCAAGTAATGGAAATCTCCAGAGGCAGGTATATATCAGTGTGGAGATAACGAGGTTAGTTCAATCAGGGAGGGTGAGGTGCTCTGCTAGCAGTTGAGGTGTGAACACCAAGGGAGGAGAAACTGTTTCTGTAGTTGGATAGCCATTCACAGTCTTTGTTTAATCCTGATCTGATGGTGTCAAATTTGCAGATGAACTGAAGCTCAGCAGTTTCTCTTTGGAGTCTGGTCCTGAAGTTTTTTTGCTGTAAGATGGCTACCTTAACATCTGCTATTGTGTGGCCAGGGAGGTTGAAGTGTTCTCCTACAGGTTTTTGTATATTGCCATTCCTGATATCTGACTTGTGTCCATTTATCCTCTTGCGTAGTGACTGTCCAGTTTGGCCAATGTACATAGCAGAGGGGCATTGCTGGCATATGATGGCATATATAACATTGGTGGACGTGCAGGTGAATGAGCCGGTGATGTTGTAGCTGATCTGGTTAGGTCCAGTGATGGTGTTGCTGGTGTAGATATGTGGGCAGAGTTGGCATCGAGGTTTGTTGCATGGGTTGGTTCCTGAGTTAGAGTTGTTATGGTGCGATGCGTGGTTGCTGGTGAGAATATGCTTAAGGTTGGCAGGTTGTCTGTGGGCGAGGACTGGCCTGCCTCCCAAGGTCTGTGAAAGTGAGGGATCATTGTCCAGGATGGGTTGTAGATCACTGATGATGCGTTGGAGAGGTTTAAGCTGAGGACTGTAGGTGATGGCCAGTGGAGTTCTGTTGGTTTCTCTTCTGGGCCTGTCTTGTAGCAGGAGTCTTCTGGGTACACGTCTGGCTCTGTTGATTTGTTTCTTTATTTCCTTGTGTGGGTATCGTAGTTTTGAGAATGCTTGGTGAAGATCTTGTAGGTGTTGGTCTCTGTCTGAGGGGTTGGAGCAGATGCGATTGTACCTCAGTGCTTGGCTGTAGACGATGGATCGTGTGGTGTGACCGGGGTGGAAGCTGGAGGCATGAAGGTAGGCGTAGCGGTCGGTGGGCTTTCGGTATAGGGTGGTGTTAATGTGGCCATCGCTTATTTGTACGGTGGTGTCCAGGAAGTGGACCTCCCGTGTAGATTGGTCCAGGCTGAGGTTGATGGTGGGGTGGAAGCTGTTGAAAGCATGGTGGAATTCTTCCAGGGCCTCCTTCCCATGGGTCCAGATGATGAAGGTGTCATCAATATAGCGTAGGTAGAGAAGGGGCATGAGTGGACGAGAGCTGAGGAAGCGTTGTTCCAGGTCAGCCATAAAAATGTTGTCATATTGTGGGGCCATGCGGGTGCCCACAGCGGTGCCACTGGTCTGGAGGTATATATTGTCACCAAGTTTGAAATAATTGTGCGTGAGGATAAAGTCACAGAGCTCAGTAATAAGTTGTGCTGTGTCATCATCAGGGACACTGTTCCTGACAGCTTGTATTCCATCTGTATGCGGGATGTTTGTGTAGAGAGCCTCTACATCCATGGTGGCTAGGATGGTGTTTTCTGGGAGGTCACCAATGCATTGTAGTTTTCTCAGGAAATCTGTGGTGTCACGGAGATAGCTGGGAGTGCTGGTGGCGTAGGGTCTGAGTAGGGAGTCCACATATCCAGACAGTCCTTCAGTGAGAGTGCCAATGCCCGAGATGATGGGGCGTCCAGGATTTCCAGGTTTGTGGATCTTAGGTAGTAGATAGAATAACCCCGGTCGGGGCTCTAAGGCTATGTTGATTTGTTCCTGTGTTAGTGTAGGGAGTGTCCTGAGTAGATGGTGCAGTTTCTTAGTGTATTCCTCAGTGGGATCTGAGGAAAGCGGCCTGTAGAATTTGGTATTGGAGAGTTGTCTGGCAGCCTCCTTCTGGTAGTCAGACCTGTTCATGATGACAACAGCACCTCCTTTATCAGCCTCTTTGATGATAATGTCAGGGTGGTTTCTGAGGCTGTGGATGGCATTGCGTTCTGCACGACTTAGGTTATGAGGCAAGCGATGTTGTTTTTCCACAATTTCTGCCTGTGCACGTCGGCGGAAGCAGACTGGTCCAGACTGTCATTTCGACCCTCAGGAGGAGTCCATGTGGAGTTCTTCTTCCTGTGTTGTTGGTGGGAGGGTATCTGTGTATCAGTGCGCTGTTCAGTGTTATCATGAAAGTATTCTTTGAGTCGGAGGCGGCGAAAGTAGGCTTCCAGATCACCACAGAACTGTATCATGTTCGTGGGGGTGCTGGGGCAAAAGGAGAGTCCCCGAGGTAGGACAGACTCTTCTGCTGGGTTGAGTGTGTAGCTGGATAAATTGACGATATTGCTGGGTGAGTTCGGGGTACCCCTGTTGTGGCCCCATGTGGCAGGTAGGATTTTAGACAGCTTACGGTCCTTTTTCCTTTGTAGAGAGGTGAGGTGTGTAACGTAGATCTCCTGTCTTATTTTAGTAAAGTCCATTTGTGTGGAGGGTTGGTTATTTATGAAAGTCTCCAGGTTGGAGAGCTCTTTCTTGATGTTTTTCTGTTTGCTGTATAGGATGCTGATCAGGTGGTTCCTCAGTTTCTTTGATAATGTATGGCATAATCTCTCACTGTGGTCTGTGCAGTATGTAGATAGCAATGGATTTTTCACCTTCAGTCCATTTGGTATGATGTCCATCCGTTTGCATTTGGAAAGGAAGATGATATCTGTCTGTATTTGTGCAAGTTTCTTCATGAGGTTGATAGATTTCCATTCCATACGGCTAAATGCAGTGCCTTGCATGGTGTCAAGTATCAGAGGGGTAGGCGTGTTAGTCTGAATCTGTAAAAAGCAACAGAGGGTCCTGTGGCACCTTTGAGACTAACAGAAGTACTGGGAGCATAAGCTTTCGTGGGTCAGAACCTCACTTCTTCAGATGCAAGTAATGGAAATCTCCAGAGGCAGGTATATATCAGTGTGGAGATAACGAGGTTAGTTCAATCAGGGAGGGTGAGGTGCTCTGCTAGCAGTTGAGGTGTGAACACCAAGGGAGGAGAAACTGTTTCTGTAGTTGGATAGCCATTCACAGTCTTTGTTTAATCCTGATCTGATGGTGTCAAATTTGCAGATGAACTGAAGCTCAGCAGTTTCTCTTTGGAGTCTGGTCCTGAAGTTTTTTTGCTGTAAGATGGCTACCTTAACATCTGCTATTGTGTGGCCAGGGAGGTTGAAGTGTTCTCCTACAGGTTTTTGTATATTGCCATTCCTGATATCTGACTTGTGTCCATTTATCCTCTTGCGTAGTGACTGTCCAGTTTGGCCAATGTACATAGCAGAGGGGCATTGCTGGCATATGATGGCATATATAACATTGGTGGACGTGCAGGTGAATGAGCCGGTGATGTTGTAGCTGATCTGGTTAGGTCCAGTGATGGTGTTGCTGGTGTAGATATGTGGGCAGAGTTGGCATCGAGGTTTGTTGCATGGGTTGGTTCCTGAGTTAGAGTTGTTATGGTGCGATGCGTGGTTGCTGGTGAGAATATGCTTAAGGTTGGCAGGTTGTCTGTGGGCGAGGACTGGCCTGCCTCCCAAGGTCTGTGAAAGTGAGGGATCATTGTCCAGGATGGGTTGTAGATCACTGATGATGCGTTGGAGAGGTTTAAGCTGAGGACTGTAGGTGATGGCCAGTGGAGTTCTGTTGGTTTCTCTTCTGGGCCTGTCTTGTAGCAGGAGTCTTCTGGGTACACGTCTGGCTCTGTTGATTTGTTTCTTTATTTCCTTGTGTGGGTATCGTAGTTTTGAGAATGCTTGGTGAAGATCTTGTAGGTGTTGGTCTCTGTCTGAGGGGTTGGAGCAGATGCGATTGTACCTCAGTGCTTGGCTGTAGACGATGGATCGTGTGGTGTGACCGGGGTGGAAGCTGGAGGCATGAAGGTAGGCGTAGCGGTCGGTGGCCTTTCGGTATAGGGTGGTGTTAATGTGGCCATCGCTTATTTGTACGGTGGTGTCCAGGAAGTGGACCTCCCGTGTAGATTGGTCCAGGCTGAGGCTGATGGTGGGGTGGAAGCTGTTGAAAGCATGGTGGAATTCTTCCAGGGCCTCCTTCCCATGGGTCCAGATGATGAAGGTGTCATCAATATAGCGTAGGTAGAGAAGGGGCATGAGTGGACGAGAGCTGAGGAAGCGTTGTTCCAGGTCAGCCATAAAAATGTTGGCATATTGTGGGGCCATGCGGGTGCCCATAGCGGTGCCACTGGTTTGGAGGTATATATTGTCACCAAATTTGAAATAATTGTGCGTGAGGATAAAGTCACAGAGCTCAGCAATAAGTTGTGCTGTGTCATCATCAGGGATACTGTTCCTGACAGCTTGTATTCCATCTGTATGCGGGATGTTTGTGTAGAGAGCCTCTACATCCATGGTGGCTAGGATGGTGTTTTCTGGGAGGTCACCAATGCATTGTAGTTTTCTCAGGAAATCTGTGGTGTCACGGAGATAGCTGGGAGTGCTGGTGGCGTAGGGTCTGAGTAGGGAGTCCACATATCCAGACAGTCCTTCAGTGAGAGTGCCAATGCCCGAGATGATGGGGCGTCCAGGATTTCCAGGTTTGTGGATCTTAGGTAGTAGATAGAATAACCCCGGTCGGGGCTCTAAGGCTATGTTGATTTGTTCCTGTGTTAGTGTAGGGAGTGTCCTGAGTAGATGGTGCAGTTTCTTAGTGTATTCCTCAGTGGGATCTGAGGAAAGCGGCCTGTAGAATTTGGTATTGGAGAGTTGTCTGGCAGCCTCCTTCTGGTAGTCAGACCTGTTCATGATGACAACAGCACCTCCTTTATCAGCCTCTTTGATGATAATGTCAGGGTGGTTTCTGAGGCTGTGGATGGCATTGCGTTCTGCACGACTTAGGTTATGAGGCAAGCGATGTTGTTTTTCCACAATTTCTGCCTGTGCACGTCGGCGGAAGCAGACTGGTCCAGACTGTCATTTCGACCCTCAGGAGGAGTCCATGTGGAGTTCTTCTTCCTGTGTTGTTGGTGGGAGGGTATCTGTGTATCAGTGCGCTGTTCAGTGTTATCATGAAAGTATTCTTTGAGTCGGAGGCGGCGAAAGTAGGCTTCCAGATCACCACAGAACTGTATCATGTTCGTGGGGGTGCTGGGGCAAAAGGAGAGTCCCCGAGGTAGGACAGACTCTTCTGCTGGGTTGAGTGTGTAGCTGGATAAATTGACGATATTGCTGGGTGAGTTCGGGGTACCCCTGTTGTGGCCCCATGTGGCAGGTAGGATTTTAGACAGCTTACGGTCCTTTTTCCTTTGTAGAGAGGTGAGGTGTGTAACGTAGATCTCCTGTCTTATTTTAGTAAAGTCCATTTGTGTGGAGGGTTGGTTATTTATGAAAGTCTCCAGGTTGGAGAGCTCTTTCTTGATGTTTTTCTGTTTGCTGTATAGGATGCTGATCAGGTGGTTCCTCAGTTTCTTTGATAATGTATGGCATAATCTCTCACTGTGGTCTGTGCAGTATGTAGATAGCAATGGATTTTTCACCTTCAGTCCATTTGGTATGATGTCCATCCGTTTGCATTTGGAAAGGAAGATGATATCTGTCTGTATTTGTGCAAGTTTCTTCATGAGGTTGATAGATTTCCATTCCATACGGCTAAATGCAGTGCCTTGCATGGTGTCAAGTATCAGAGGGGTAGGCGTGTTAGTCTGAATCTGTAAAAAGCAACAGAGGGTCCTGTGGCACCTTTGAGACTAACAGAAGTACTGGGAGCATAAGCTTTCGTGGGTCAGAACCTCACTTCTTCAGATGCAAGTAATGGAAATCTCCAGAGGCAGGTATATATCAGTGTGGAGATAACGAGGTTAGTTCAATCAGGGAGGGTGAGGTGCTCTGCTAGCAGTTGAGGTGTGAACACCAAGGGAGGAGAAACTGTTTCTGTAGTTGGATAGCCATTCACAGTCTTTGTTTAATCCTGATCTGATGGTGTCAAATTTGCAGATGAACTGAAGCTCAGCAGTTTCTCTTTGGAGTCTGGTCCTGAAGTTTTTTTGCTGTAAGATGGCTACCTTAACATCTGCTATTGTGTGGCCAGGGAGGTTGAAGTGTTCTCCTACAGGTTTTTGTATATTGCCATTCCTGATATCTGACTTGTGTCCATTTATCCTCTTGCGTAGTGACTGTCCAGTTTGGCCAATGTACATAGCAGAGGGGCATTGCTGGCATATGATGGCATATATAACATTGGTGGACGTGCAGGTGAATGAGCCGGTGATGTTGTAGCTGATCTGGTTAGGTCCAGTGATGGTGTTGCTGGTGTAGATATGTGGGCAGAGTTGGCATCGAGGTTTGTTGCATGGGTTGGTTCCTGAGTTAGAGTTGTTATGGTGCGATGCGTGGTTGCTGGTGAGAATATGCTTAAGGTTGGCAGGTTGTCTGTGGGCGAGGACTGGCCTGCCTCCCAAGGTCTGTGAAAGTGAGGGATCATTGTCCAGGATGGGTTGTAGATCACTGATGATGCGTTGGAGAGGTTTAAGCTGAGGACTGTAGGTGATGGCCAGTGGAGTTCTGTTGGTTTCTCTTCTGGGCCTGTCTTGTAGCAGGAGTCTTCTGGGTACACGTCTGGCTCTGTTGATTTGTTTCTTTATTTCCTTGTGTGGGTATCGTAGTTTTGAGAATGCTTGGTGAAGATCTTGTAGGTGTTGGTCTCTGTCTGAGGGGTTGGAGCAGATGCGATTGTACCTCAGTGCTTGGCTGTAGACGATGGATCGTGTGGTGTGACCGGGGTGGAAGCTGGAGGCATGAAGGTAGGCGTAGCGGTCGGTGGCCTTTCGGTATAGGGTGGTGTTAATGTGGCCATCGCTTATTTGTACGGTGGTGTCCAGGAAGTGGACCTCCCGTGTAGATTGGTCCAGGCTGAGGCTGATGGTGGGGTGGAAGCTGTTGAAAGCATGGTGGAATTCTTCCAGGGCCTCCTTCCCATGGGTCCAGATGATGAAGGTGTCATCAATATAGCGTAGGTAGAGAAGGGGCATGAGTGGACGAGAGCTGAGGAAGCGTTGTTCCAGGTCAGCCATAAAAATGTTGGCATATTGTGGGGCCATGCGGGTGCCCATAGCGGTGCCACTGGTTTGGAGGTATATATTGTCACCAAATTTGAAATAATTGTGCGTGAGGATAAAGTCACAGAGCTCAGCAATAAGTTGTGCTGTGTCATCATCAGGGATACTGTTCCTGACAGCTTGTATTCCATCTGTATGCGGGATGTTTGTGTAGAGAGCCTCTACATCCATGGTGGCTAGGATGGTGTTTTCTGGGAGGTCACCAATGCATTGTAGTTTTCTCAGGAAATCTGTGGTGTCACGGAGATAGCTGGGAGTGCTGGTGGCGTAGGGTCTGAGTAGGGAGTCCACATATCCAGACAGTCCTTCAGTGAGAGTGCCAATGCCCGAGATGATGGGGCGTCCAGGATTTCCAGGTTTGTGGATCTTAGGTAGTAGATAGAATAACCCCGGTCGGGGCTCTAAGGCTATGTTGATTTGTTCCTGTGTTAGTGTAGGGAGTGTCCTGAGTAGATGGTGCAGTTTCTTAGTGTATTCCTCAGTGGGATCTGAGGAAAGCGGCCTGTAGAATTTGGTATTGGAGAGTTGTCTGGCAGCCTCCTTCTGGTAGTCAGACCTGTTCATGATGACAACAGCACCTCCTTTATCAGCCTCTTTGATGATAATGTCAGGGTGGTTTCTGAGGCTGTGGATGGCATTGCGTTCTGCACGACTTAGGTTATGAGGCAAGCGATGTTGTTTTTCCACAATTTCTGCCTGTGCACGTCGGCGGAAGCATTCTATGTATAGGTCCAGACTGTCATTTCGACCCTCAGGAGGAGTCCATGTGGAGTTCTTCTTCCTGTGTTGTTGGTGGGAGGGTATCTGTGTATCAGTGCGCTGTTCAGTGTTATCATGAAAGTATTCTTTGAGTCGGAGGCGGCGAAAGTAGGCTTCCAGATCACCACAGAACTGTATCATGTTCGTGGGGGTGCTGGGGCAAAAGGAGAGTCCCCGAGATAGGACAGACTCTTCTGCTGGGTTGAGTGTGTAGCTGGATAAATTGACGATATTGCTGGGTGAGTTCGGGGTACCCCTGTTGTGGCCCCATGTGGCAGGTAGGATTTTAGACAGCTTACGGTCCTTTTTCCTTTGTAGAGAGGTGAGGTGTGTAAAGTAGATCTCCTGTCTTATTTTAGTAAAGTCCATTTGTGTGGAGGGTTGGTTATTTATGAAAGTCTCCAGGTTGGAGAGCTCTTTCTTGATGTTTTTCTGTTTGCTGTATAGGATGCTGATCAGGTGGTTCCTCAGTTTCTTTGATAATGTATGGCATAATCTCTCACTGTGGTCTGTGCAGTATGTAGATAGCAATGGATTTTTCACCTTCAGTCCATTTGGTATGATGTCCATCCGTTTGCATTTGGAAAGGAAGATGATATCTGTCTGTATTTGTGCAAGTTTCTTCATGAGGTTGATAGATTTCCATTCCATACGGCTAAATGCAGTGCCTTGCATGGTGTCAAGTATCAGAGGGGTAGGCGTGTTAGTCTGAATCTGTAAAAAGCAACAGAGGGTCCTGTGGCACCTTTGAGACTAACAGAAGTACTGGGAGCATAAGCTTTCGTGGGTCAGAACCTCACTTCTTCAGATGCAAGTAATGGAAATCTCCAGAGGCAGGTATATATCAGTGTGGAGATAACGAGGTTAGTTCAATCAGGGAGGGTGAGGTGCTCTGCTAGCAGTTGAGGTGTGAACACCAAGGGAGGAGAAACTGTTTCTGTAGTTGGATAGCCATTCACAGTCTTTGTTTAATCCTGATCTGATGGTGTCAAATTTGCAGATGAACTGAAGCTCAGCAGTTTCTCTTTGGAGTCTGGTCCTGAAGTTTTTTTGCTGTAAGATGGCTACCTTAACATCTGCTATTGTGTGGCCAGGGAGGTTGAAGTGTTCTCCTACAGGTTTTTGTATATTGCCATTCCTGATATCTGACTTGTGTCCATTTATCCTCTTGCGTAGTGACTGTCCAGTTTGGCCAATGTACATAGCAGAGGGGCATTGCTGGCATATGATGGCATATATAACATTGGTGGACATGCAGGTGAATGAGCCGGTGATGTTGTAGCTGATCTGGTTAGGTCCAGTCCAGTTTGGCCAATGTACATAGCAGAGGGGCATTGCATATCATAGGCTTCATCTATAGTACTGTCATAACTATAAAGGGAAGGGTTACAGCTGTCCTGTGTACAGTACTATAAAATCCCTCCTGGCCAGAGACTCCAAAATCCTTTTCCCTGTAAAGGGTTAAGAAGCTCAGGTAACCTGGCTGGCATCTGACCTAGAGGACCAATAAGGGGACAAGATACTTTCAAATCTTGGCGGGGGGGAAGGCTTTTGTTTGTGTTCTTTGTTTTGGTTGTGCGTTCGCTCTCGGGACTGAGAGGGACCAGACATCAATCCAGGTTCTCCACATCTTTCTAAACAAGTCTCTCCTATTTCAAACTTGTAAGCAAATAGCCAGGCAAGGCGTGTTAGTTTTCCTTTGTTTTCTCAACTTGTAAATGTACCTTTTACTAGAGTGTTTATCTTTGTTTGCTGTACTTTGAACCTAAAACTAAAGGGGAGTCCTCTGAGCTCTTTAAGTTTAATTACCCTGTAAGGTTATTTCCATACTGATTTTACAAAAATAATTTTTACCTTTTTCTTTAATTAAAAACCTTCTTTTTAAAAACCTAATTATTTTTTTCCTTGTTTTAAATCCAAGGGGGTTGGATCTGTATTCACCAGGAGTTGGTGGGAGAAAGAAGGGGGGATGGTTAATTTCTCCTTCTTTTAAAATCCCAGGGGGGTTGGAACTGTATTCACCAAAAGTTGGTGGGAGGAAGGAGGGGAATGGTTACTTTCTCCTTGTTTTAAGATCCAAGGGGTTTGGATCTGTATTCACCAGGGAATTGGTGAAGGTCTCTCAAGGCTACCCAGGGAAGGAAATTAGCCTTGGAATGGTGGCAGCGAACCAGAGCTAAGCTGGTAGTTAAGCTTAAAAGTTTTCATGCAGGCCCCTACATTTGTACCCTAAAGTTCAAAGTGGGAATACAGCCTTAACAACCTGTCAGAGACTCAAACGCCCCGAGGAATCAGGGGGAATTCAGGGCACCTGGAACCAGCAGCATTTCCACTCAGCACCTGCCCACCACTGAGGGATGAATTCACCACCTGAACCCCAGAATGGAGTCTTCTTCTCCTTTCTAGTAACCTCCAGTGCCAACCCGCCTCCATGTAGGGTGAGCTCCTGCTACCTCCCCCTCAGTGCCCTTGACAGCTGTTCCACCTCCAAACCACGGCTCAAGTTATCAGAACCCTCTTCTATACCCCCACCCAGGTTGGGCAGGGAGGCGGCTCTAGCATGGGGGGCAGGAGGGATTCTGCCAAGAGTGAAGTAGGTTGCAGGGAGGTTGAGATCTTGCTCCAAGTCATCCCAGACACTAATGCGAAGCCACAGGATGGCAGCATCTAGTGTCAGTGGAGTCCAAGCACTATTTCAACCCCACAGTTTTGGATCAACTTCCCACAAGGGGAGGTGAAGAGCACCCCCAGCAACCCACACACACACACACCACTCCTGGTGGTGGGAGGGGAACAGGAGAAAGGACAAAAGAAGTAAGAGATGAAGAGAAAGGAAGGAGGGATGGAGGAAAAGGTAAAACGAAAAGGACAAACCCTAATGTCCCCAGTGATTCTACGGGACAAAATCCCAGGTGGACTATAAAATTCTGACACATTAAACTAGTGTTTTCCATGCCTAGAATTCAGCTGGCAACAGATGGATCAGACTGAGCAGCTTCCAAAACCTCTTGGAGGCTCTTACCTTCTAAACAGGGACGTCTGTTTTCTAGTAAAATCAGTAAAAGGAAAGGAAAAAACTCGAAAGAGGCTCCTGCTTGCACTCAAATACGTGAACCCTAATACTCTCTCAGTCCTCAAAGAGAGAGACTTGGAGAAGGAGCGGCAAACAGCAGAGGCTAAGAGCGGGAGTTTGCCTGGGAGTTCGCTTGGGGAGAGCTCACTGAGGCTTACATCTGCAGGTTTCTCTGAGTAGTTCCTGCAACAGTTGAGGAAGTTCTTAAGAGGACGGTGATGTGGAAGGTGAGCGATCAGCTGTTGTCACCTGCACAGGCTGTGCCATGTTTGTCTTTCTTCCACAGGACAGAAGCGACTTTGTCTGTACGAAGGGCAAGCTGGTCTCCATATTGGAAGAGAAGCTTCGAGGCCTGGAGAAACGAGTATCGACTCTGCGTTGCATAAGGGAAAATGAAGATTTCCTGGACAGACGTCAGGAGATGCTTCTACGGCCACAATGTTCTTAAGATTCAGAGCAGGCGCAGCAGGGACAGAAGGATTGTGAAGAGGTTTGGCAGCATGTGACTTCCAGAAGGAGAAAGAGGAGCGTCCATGCACCAGCAATGGAGATACAGGTGAGCAATCGTTTCCATGTTCTCTCTACAGGTACTAATGCGGAGAGTGGACTAGATGACCCATCTGAGGGAAGGGAGCAGAAGGAGACTCCACCGATTGGAAGGCAAAAGATGCACTGTCCTAGGGATGGGGGTTCCACGACCACAACTCCCAAGAGGAGGAGGAGGGTGGTGGTGGTCGGGGACTCCCTCCTCAGGGGGACTGAGTCATCTATCTGCCGCCCCGACTGGGAAAACCAAGAGGTCTGCTGCTTGCCCGGAGCTAGGATACACGATGTGACGGAGAGACTGCCGAGACTCATCAAGCCCTCGGATCGCTACCCCTTCCTGCTTCTCCACGTGGGCACCAATGATACTGCCAAGAATGACCTTGAGCAGATCACTGCAGACTACGTGGCTCTGGGAAGAAGGATAAAGGAGTTTGAGGCGCAAGTGGTGTTCTCGTCCATCCTCCCTGTGCAAGGAAAAGGCCGGGGTAGAGACCGTCGAATCGTGGAAGTCAACGAATGGCTATGCAGGTGGTGTCGGAGAGAAGGCTTTGGATTCTTCAACCATGGGATGGTGTTCCAAGAAGGAGGAGTGCTAGGCAGAGACGGGCTCCACCTAACGAAGAGAGGGAAGAGCATCTTCGCCAGCAGGCTGGCTAACCTAGTGAGGAGGGCTTTAAACTAGGTTCACCGGGGGAAGGAGACCAAAGCCCTGAGGTAAGTGGGGAAATGGGATCCTGGGAGGAAGCACAAGCAGGAGAGCGCAAGGGGGGAGGACTCCTGTCTCATGCTGAGAAAGAGGGACGATCGATGAGTTATCTCAAGTGCCTATACACAAATGCAAGAAGCCTGGGAAACAAGCTGGGAGAACTGGAAGTCCTGGCACAGTCAGGGAACTATGATGTGAATGGAATAACAGAGACTTGGTGGGATAACTCACATGACTGGAGTACTGTCATGGATGAATATAAACTGTTCAGGAAGGACAGGCAGGGTAGAAAAGGTGGGGGAGTTGCGTTGTATGTAAGAGAGGAGTATGACTGCTCAGAGCTCCGGTATGAAACTGCAGAAAAACCTGAGAGTCTCTGGATAAAGTTGAGAAGTGTGAGCAACAAGGGGGATGTCGTGGTTGGAGTCTGCTATAGACCACCAGACCAGGGGGATGAGGTGGACGAGGCTTTCTTCTGGCAACTAGCAGAAGTTGCTAAATCGCAGGCCCTGGTTCTCATGGGAGACTTTAATCACCCTGATATCTGCTGGGAGAGCAATACAGCGGTGCACAGACAATCCAGGAAATTTTTGGAAAGTGTAGGGCACAATTTCCTGGTGCAAGTGCTGGAGGAACCAACTAGGGGCAGAGCTTTTCTTGACCTGCTACTCACAAACAGGGAAGAATTAATAGGGGAAGCAAAAGTGGATGGGAACCTGGGAGGCAGTGGCCATGAGATGGTCTAGTTCAGGATCCTGTCACAAGGAAGACAGGAGAGCAGCAGAATACGGACCCTGGACTTCAGAAAAGCAGACTTTGACTCCCTCAGGGAACAGATGGGCAGGATCCCCTGGGAGAATAACATGAAGGGCAAAGGGGTCCAGGAGAGCTGGCTGTATTTTAAAGAATCCTTATTGAGGTTGCAGGAACAAACCATCCCGATGTGTAGAAAGAATAGTAAATATGGCAGACCAGCTTGGCTAAACAGTGAAATCCTTGCTGATCTTAAACGCAAAAAAGAAGCTTACAAGAAGTGGAAGATTGGACAAATGACCAGGGAGGAGTATAAAAATATTGCTCAGGCATGCAGGAGTGAAATCAGGAAGGCCAAATCACATTTGGAGTTGCAGTTAGCAAGAGATGTTAAGAGTAACAAGAAGGGTTTCTACAGGTATGTTAGCAAGAAGAAGAAAATCAAGGAAAGTGTAGGCCCCTTACTGAACGAGGGAGGCAACCTAGTGACCGAGGATGTGGAAAAAGCTAATGTACTCAATGATTTTTTTGCCTCTGTCTTCACGCACAAGGTCAGCTCCCAGATTGCTGCACTGGGCAGTACAGCATGGGGAGAAGGTGACCAGCCCTCTGTGGAGAAAGAAGTGGTTCGGGACTATTTAGAAAAACTGGACGTGCACAAGTCCATGGGGCCGGGTGCGCTGCATCCGAGGGTGCTAAAGGAGTTGGCGGGTGAGATTGCAGAGCCATTAGCCATTATTTTTCAAAACTCATGGCGATCGGGGGAGGTCCCAGATGACTGGAAAAAGGCGAATGTCGTGCCCACCTTTAAAAAAGGGAAGGAGGAGGATCCGGGGAACTATAGGCCAGTCAGCCTCACCTCAGTCCCTGGAAAAATCAAGGAGCAGGTCCTCAAGGAATCAATTATGAAACATTTAGAGGAGAGGAAAGTGATCAGGAACAGTCAGCATGGATTCACGAAGGGGAAGTCGTGCCTGACTAACCTAATTGCCTTCTATGATGAGATAACTGGCTCTGTGGATGAGGGGAAAGCAGTGGATGTGTTATTCCTTGACTTTTGCAAAGCTTTTGATACGGTCTCCCACAGTATTCTTGCCGCCAAGTTAAAGAAGTATGGGCTGGATGAATGGACTGTAAGCTGGATAGAAAGCTGGCTAGATCGTCGGGCTCAACGGGTAGTGATCAATGGCTCCATGTCTAGTTGGCAGCCGGTTTCAAGCGGAGTGCCCCAAGGGTCGGTCCTGAACCGGTTTTGTTTAATATCTTTATTAATGATCTGGAGGATGGTGTGGACTGCACTCTCAGCAAGTTTGCAGATGACACTAAACTAGGAGGCGTGGTAGATACACTAGAGGGTAGGGATCGGATACAGAGGGACCTAGACACATTAGAGGATTGGGCCGAAAAAAACCTGATGAGGTTCAACAAGGACAAGTGCAGAGTCCTGCACTTAGGACGGAAGAATCCCATGCACTGCTACAGACTAGGGACCGAATGGCTAGGTAGCAGTTCTGCAGAAAAGGACCTAGGGGTCACAGTGGACGAGAAGCTGGATATGAGTCAACAGTGTGCTCTTGTTGCCAAGAAGGCTAATGGCATTTTGGGCTGTATAAGTAGGGGCATTGCCAGCAGATCGAGGAACGTGATCATTCCCCTTTATTCGACATTGGTGAGGCCTCATCTGGAATACTGTGTCCAGTTTTGGGCCCCACACTACTAGAAGGATGTGGAAAAATTGGAAAGAGTTCAGCGGAGGGCAACAAAAATGATTAGGGGTCTGGAGCACATGACTTATGAGGAGAGGCTGAGGGAACTGGGATTGTTTAGTCTCCAGAAGAGAAGAATGAGGGGGGGATTTGATAGCAGCCTTCAACTACCTGAAGGGGGGGTTCCAAAGAGGATGGAGCTCGGCTGTTCTCAGTGGTGGCAGATGACAGAACAAGGAGCAATGGTCTCAAGTTGCAGTGGGGGAGGTCCAGGTTGGATATCAGGAAAAACTATTTCACTAGGAGGGTGGTGAAACACTGGAATGCGTTACCTAGGGAGGTGGTGGAGTCTCCTTCCTTGGAGGTTTTTAAGGCCTGGCTTGACAAAGCCCTGGCTGGGATGATTTAGCTGGGAATTGATCCTGCTTTGAGCAGGGGGTTGGACTAGATGACCTCTTGAGGTCCCTTCCAACTCTGATATTCTATGATTCTATGATTCTAACAGGGACGTCTGTTTTCTAGTAAAATCAGTAAAAGGAAAGGAGAAAACTTTAAACAGGCTCCTGCTGGCACTCAAATACGTGAACCCTAATACTCTCTCAGTCCTCAAAGAGAGACCTGGAGAAGGAGACTTGCTGAAGTAAAGCCACAAGGGTCTCTGAGGTTTCCCTGGCCATGCGCCCCTGTCCTGCCTGGCTGATGTCAGCATCTCTCTCTGAGGTAACCACCTCCCTAACACCTTTGACCAATAGGCTGAGCTCCTGCAAAAGGCCTTTGTGATGTCACTGCCACACCCAACCAAACGCTGAAGTGCTAATGTCCTGCTGCTGGCCTGACACTTTGAAGGTTTGAGCTACTCTCTGTGGATCACCCCACTCAATGCGTCTTCATTCTAGGAAGCAAGCCGGCTCGACAGTAAAACATCAGAGGCTGCTTCCAATGCTACACTCACTGTTTCCAAAATTAGTAGACTTTATGGCCAGAAGAGACCTTTAGAGCATCTCATCTAAGCCCCTGCATATCATAGGCTTCCTCTATAGTACAATAGTTACTTTTTGGGCACACACATTCCAGAAAGGCATCTAGTCTTCATTCAATGACATCAAGAGATGGAGAATCCACCACTTTCCCTTTTAGTGAGTGCCAGGGGGCTCCATTTCCCCTTCCACTAGCTCCCCGTTTACAGTGAGCCAGAGCAGTACCTGCAGCAGGGAGCGGGAGTTGCTGATGGCCTCAGAGGAACAGCCCCTGCAGTATCTCAGGAAGCTGGCGCAAGTGCCGGATGATGCTGGTGCATCACTTTGGCCATGACGTCCTCCTGCTGCAAGGGAACGAGAACCTGTCAGAGACTCAAACGCCCCGAGGAATCAGGGGGAATTAAGGGAACCTGGAACCAGCAGTATTTCCACTTAGCACCTGCCCACCACTGAGGGATGAATTCACCTCCTGAACCCCAGAATGGAGTCTTCTTGTCCTTTCTAGTAACCTCAAATACCAACCCCCGTTCTTGTAGGGTGAGCTCCTGCTACCTCCCCCTCAGTGCCCTTGACCGCTGTTCCACCTCCAAACCACAGCTCAAGTTATCAGAACCCTCTTCTCCACCCCCACTCAGGTTGGGCAGGGAGGTGGCTCTAGCAGGGGGGGCAGGAGGGATTCTGGCAGCAGTGAAGTGGGTTGCGGGAAGGTTGAGATCTTGCCACAATTTTGGATCAACTTCCCACAAGGGGAGGTGAAGAGCACCCCCAGCAACACACACACACACACACACACCACTCCTGGTAGTGGGAGGGGAACAGGAGAAAGGACAAAAGAAGTAAGAGATGAAGAGAAAGGAAGGAGGGATGGAGGAAAAGGTAAAACGAAAAGGACAAACCCTAATGTCCCCAGTGATTCTACGGCACAAAATCCCAGGTGGGCTATAAAATTCTGCCACCTTGAACTAGTGTTTTCCATGCCTAGAATTCAGCTGGCACCAGATGGATCAGACTGAGCAGCTTCCAAAACCTCTTGGAGGCTCTTACCTTCTAAACAGGGACGTCTGTTTTCTAGTAAAATCAGTAAAAGGAAAGGAGACAACTCGAAAGAGGCTCCTGCTCTAACTCAAATACGTGAAGCCTAATACTCTCTCAGTCCTCAAAGAGAGACCTCGAGAAGGAGACTTGCTGAAGCAAAGCCACAGGGGTCTCTGAGGTTTCCCTGGCCCTGCGCCCCTCTCCTGCCTGGCTGATTTCAGCATCTCTCTCTGAGGTCACCACCTCCCTAACACCTTTGACCAATAGGCTGAGGTCCTGGGAAAGGCCTTTGTGATATCACTGCCACACCCAACCAAACCCTAAAGTGCTAATATCCTGCTACTGGCCTGACACTTTGAAGGTTTGAGCTACTCTCTGTGGATCACCCCACTCAATGCGTCCTCATTCTAGGAAGCAAGCGGGCTAGACAGTAAAACATCAGAGGCTGCTCCCAATGCTACACTCAGTGTTTCCAAAATTAGTAGACTTTATGGCCACAAGAGACCTTTAGAGCATCTAATCTAAGCCCCTGCATATCACAGGCTTCCTGTATAGTACAATAGTTACTTTTTGGGCACACACATTCCAGACAGGCATCTAGTCTTCATTCAATGACATCAAGAGATGGAGAATCCACCACTTTCCCTTTTAGTGAGTGCCAGGGGGCTCCATTTCCCCTTCCACTAGCACCCCATTTACAGTGAGCCAGAGCAGTACATGCAGCAGGGAGTGGGAGTTGCTGATGTCCACAGAGGCACAGCCCCTGCAGTGTCAACTTCCCATAAGGGGAGGTGAGGAGCACCCCCAGCAACACACACACACACACCACTCCTGGTGGTGAGAGGGGAACAAGAGAAAGGAAGGAGGGATGGAGGAAAAGGTAAAACGAAAAGGACAAACCCTAATGTCCCCAGTGATTCTACGGCACAAAATCCCAGGTGGGCTATAAAATTCTGCCACCTTGAACTAGTGTTTTCCATGTCTAGTATTCAGCTGGCACCAGATGGATCAGATTGAGCAGGTTAAAAACCTCTCCAAGGCTCTTACCTTCTCAACAGGCACGTCTGTTTTCTAGTAAAATCAATAAAAGGAGAAAACCCGAAAGAGGTTCCTCCTCGCACTCACATACTTGAACCCTAATACTCTCTGAGTCCTAAAGGGAGACGTCGAGAAGGAGACTTGCTGAAGCAAAGCCACAGGGGTCTCTGAGGTTTCCCAGGCCCTGCGCTCCTGTCCTGCCTGGCTGATGTCAGCATCTCTCTCTCAGGTAACCACCTCCCTAACACCTTTGACCCATAGGCTGAGGTCCAGGATAAGGCCTTTGTGATATCACTGCCACACCCAACCAAACCCTAAAGTACTAATGTCCTGCTACTGGCCTGACACTTTGAAGGTTTGAGCTACTCTCTGTGGATCACCGCACTCAATGCGTCCTCATTCAAGGAAGCAAGCGGGCTAGACAGTAAAACATCAGAGGCTGCTCCCAATGCTACACTCAGTGTTTCCAAAATTAGGAGACTTTATGGCCACAAGAGACCTTTAGAGCATCTAATCTAACCCGCTGCTGATGGCCTCAGAGGCACAAACCCTGCAGTGTCTCTGGAACCTGGCGCAAGTGCCGGATGATGCTGGTGCATCACTTTGGCCGTGACGTCCTCCTGCTGCAAGGGAACGAGAACCTGTCAGAGACTCAAACGCCCCGAGGAATCAGAGGGAATTAAGGGCACCTGGAACCAGCAGTATTTCCACCCAGCACCTGCCCACCACTGAGGAATGAATTCACCTCCTGAACCCCAGAATGGAGTCTTCTTGTCCTTTCTAGTAACCGCCAGTGCCAACCCCCCTCCTTGAAGGATGAGCTCCTGCTATCTCCCCCTCAGTGCCCTTGACAGCTGTTCCACCTCCAAACCACAGCTCAAGTTATTAGTACCTTTGGACACAGACTGGCTAACCTAGTGAGGAGGGCTTTAAACTAGGTTCGACAGGGTCAGGTGAGCAAAACCCACAGGTAAGTGGGGAACATGGAGACCGGGGAGATGGGTCAAAAACGAGAGGGAGTGTGGGCTATATTGTCAGAGGGAAAGGAGGGTCAGGACAAAACTGGGAGGAAAGATCAAACCAGTATCTTAGATGCCTATATACAAATGCGAGAAGTATGGGGAATAAGCAGGAAGAACTGGAAGTGCTAATAAATAAATACAGCTATGACATTGTTGGCATCACTGAAACTTGGTGGGATAATACACATGATTGGAATGTTGGTGTGGATGGGTACAGCTTGCTCAGGAAGGATAGACAGGGGAAAAAGGGAGGAGGTGTTGCCTTGTATATTAAAAATGTACACACTTGGACTGAGGTAGAGATGGACATAGAAGACGGAAGTGTTGAGAGTCTCTGGGTTAGGCTAAAAGGGGTAAAAAACAAGGGAGATGTCATGCTAGGAGTCTACTACAGGCCACCTAACCAGGTGGAAGAGGTGGATGAGGCTTTTTTTAAGCAACTAACAAAATCATCCAAAGCCCAAGATTTGGTGGTGATGGGAGACTTCAACTATCCGGATATATGTTGGGAAAATAACACAGCGGGGCACAGACTATCCAACAAATTCCTGGACTGCATTGGAGACAACTTTTTATTTCAGAAGGTTGAAAAAGCTACTAGGGGGGAAGCTGTTCTAGACTTGATTTTAACAAATAGGGAGGAACTCGTTGAGAATTTGAAAGTAGAAGGCAGCCTGGGTGAAAGTGATCATGAAATCATAGAGTTTGCAATTCTAAGGAAGGGTAGAAGGGAGAACAGCAAAATAGAGACAATGGATTTCAGGAAGGCAGATTTTGGTAAGCTCAGAGAGCTGATAGGTAAGGTCCCATGGGAATCAAGACTGAGGGGAAAAACAACTGAGGAGAGTTGGCAGTTTTTCAAAGGGACACTATTAAGGGCCCAAAAGCAAGCTATTCCGCTGGTTAGGAAAGATAGAAAATGTGGCAAAAGACCACCTTGGCTTAACCATGAGATCTTGCATGATCTAAAAAATAAAAAGGAGTCATATAAAAAATGGAAACTGGGACAGATTACAAAGGATGAATATAGGCAAACAACACAGGAATGCAGGGGCAAGATTAGAAAGGCAAAGGCACAAAATGAGCTCAAACTAGCTACGGGAATAAAGGGAAACAAGAAGACTTTTTATCAATACATTAGAAGCAAGAGGAAGACCAAAGACAGGGTAGGCCCGCTGCTTAGTGAAGAGGGAGAAACAGTAACAGGAAACTTGGAAATGGCGGAGATGCTTAATGACTTCTTTGTTTCGGTCTTCACCGAGAAGTCTGAAGGAATGCCTAACATAGTGAATGCTAATGGGAAGGGGGTAGGTTTAGCAGATAAAATAAAAAAAGAACAAGTTAAAAATCACTTAGAAAAGTTAGATGCCTGCAAGTCACCCGGGCCTGATGAAATGCATCCTAGAATACTCAAGGAGCTAATAGAGGAGGTATCTGAGCCTCTAGCTATTATCTTTGGAAAATCATGGGAGACGGGAGAGATTCCAGAAGACTGGAAAAGGGCAAATATAGTGCCCATCTATAAAAAGGGAAATAAAAACAACCCAGGAAACTACAGACCCCAGTGAGTTTAACTTCTGTGCCAGGGAAGATAATGGAGCAAGTAATTAAGGAAATCATCTGCAAACACTTGGAAGGTGGTAAGGTGATAGGGAACAGCCAGCATGGATTTGTGAAGAACAAATCATGTCAAACCAATCTGATAGCTTTCTTTGAGAGGATAACGAGCCTTGTGGATAAGGGTGAGGCTGTGGATGTGGTATACCTAGACTTTAGTAAGGCATTTGATACGGTCTCGCATGATATTCTTATTGATAAACTAGGCAAATACAATTTAGATGGGGCTACTATAAGGTGGGTGCATAACTGGCTGGATAACCGTACTCAGAAAGTTGTTATTAATAGTTCCCAATCCTGCTGGAAAGGCATAACGAGTGGGGTATCGCAGGGGTCTATTTTGGGACCGGCGCTGTTCAATATCTTCATCAACGACTTAGATATTGGCATAGAAAGTACGCTTATTAAGTTTGCGGATGATACCAAACTGGGAGGGATTGCAACTGCTTTGGAGGACAGGGTCATAATTCAAAATGATCTGGACAAATTGGAGAAATGGTCTGAGTTAAACAGGATGAAGTTTAACAAAGACAAATGCAAAGTGCTCCACTTAGGAAGGAACAATCAGTTTCACACATACAGAATGGGAAGAGACTGTCTAGGAAGGAGTACGGCAGAAAGGGATCTAGGGGTTATAGTGGACCACAAGCTAAATATGAGTCAACAGTGTGAGCTGTTGCAAAAAAAGCAAACCTGATTCTGGGATGTATTAACAAGTGTGTTGTGAGCAAGACACGAGAAGTCATTCTTCCGCTCTACTCTGCTCTGGTTTGGCCTCAGCTGGAGTATTGTGTCCAGTTCTGGGCACCGCATTTTAAAAAAGATGTGGAGAAATTGGAAAGGGTCCAGAGAAGAGCAACAAGAATGATTAAAGGTCTTGAGAACATGACCTATGAAGAAAGGCTGAAAGAATTGGCTTTGTTTAATTTGGAAAAGAGAAGACTGAGAGGAGACATGATAGCAGTTTTCAGGTATTTAAAAGGGTGTCATAAGGAGGAGGGAGAAAACTTGTTCACCTTAGCCTCTAAGGATAGAACCAGAAGCAATGGGTCTAAACTGCAGCAAGGGACGTCTAGGTTGGACATTAGGAAAAAGTTCCTAACTGTCAGGGTGGTTAAACACTGGAATAAATTGCCTAGGGAGGTTGTGGAATCTCCATCTCTTGAGATATTTAAGAGTAGGTTAGATAAATGTCTATCAGGGATGGTCTAGATGGTATTTGGTCCTGCCATGCGGGCAGGGGACTGGACTCGATGACCTCTGGAGGTCCCTTCCAGTCCTAGAATCTATCTATTTCAACCCCACAGTTTTGGATGAACTCCCCACAAGGGGAGGTGAAGAGCACCCCCAGCAACACACACACACACACACCACTCCTGGTGGTGGGAGGGGAACAGGAGAAAGGACAAAAGAAGTAAGAGATGAAGAGAAAGGAAGGAGGGATGGAGGAAAAGGTAAAACGAAAAGGACAAACCCTAATGTCCCCAGTGATTCTACGGGACAAAATCCCAGGTGGACTATAAAATTCTGCCACCTTGAACTACTGTTTTCCATGCCTAGAATTCAGCTGGCACCAGGTGGATCAGACTGAGCAAGTACCAAAACCTCTTGGAGGCTCTTACCTTCTCAACAGGACATCTGTTTTCTAGTAAAATCCGTCAAAAGGAAAGGAGAAAACTCGAAAGAGGCTCCTGCTCACACTCACATACGTCAACCCTAACACTCTCTCAGTCCTCAAAGAGAGACCTCGAGAAGGAGACTTGCTGAAGCAAAGCCACAGGGGTCTCTGAGGTTTCCCTGGCCCTGTGCTCCTGCCTTGCCAGGCTGATGTCAGCATCTCTCTCGGAGGTCACCACCTCCCTAACACCTTTGACCAATAGGCTGACGTCCTGCAAAAGGCCTTTGTGATATTACTGCCACACCCACCCTTCCCCGGAAGTGCTAATGTCCTGTTACTGGGCTGACACTTTGAAGGTTTCAGCTACTCTCTGTGGATCACCCCACTCAATGCCTGTTCATTCTAGGAAGCAAGCCGGCTAGACGGTAAAACATCAGAGGCTGCTCCCAATGCTACACTCAGTGTTTCCAAAATTAGGGGACTTTATGGCAGAAGAGACCTTTAGAGCATCTCATCTAACCCCTTGCATACCATAGGCTTGCTGTATAGTACAATAGTTACTTTTTGGGCACACACTTTGCAGAAAGGCATCTAGTCTTCCTTCAATGACATCAAGAGATGTAGAATCCACCACTTTCCCTTTTAGTGAGTGCCACGGGGCTCCATTTCCCCTTCCACTAGCTCCCCATTTACAGTGAGCCAGAGCAGTACCTGCAGCAGGGAGCGGGAGTTGCTGATGGCCTCAGAGGCACAGCCCCTGCAGTGTCTCAGGAATCTGGCGCAAGTGCCGGATGATGCGGAGCTGGTGCATCACTTTTGGCCGTGACGTCCTCCTGCTGCAAGGGAACGAGAACCTGTCAGAGACTCAAACGCCCCGAGGAATCAGCGGGAATTAAGGGCACCTGGAACCAGCACTACTTCCACCCATCACCTGCCCACCACTGAGGGATAAATTCACCTCCTGAACCCCAGAATGGAGTCTTCTTGTCCTTTCTAGTAACCTCCAGTGACAACCCCCCTCCTTGAAGGATGAGCTCCTGCTATCTCCCCCTCAGTGCCCTTGACAGCTGTTCCACCTCCAAACCACAGCTCAAGTTATTAGTACCTTTGGACACAGACTGGCTAACCTAGTGAGGAGGGCTTTAAACTAGGTTCGACGGGGACAGGTGAGCAAAGCCCAAAGGTAAGTGGGGAACATGGAGACCGGGGAGATGGGTCAAAAACGAGAGGGAGTGTGGGCTATATTGTTAGAGAGAAAGGAGGGTCAGGACAAAACTAGGAGGAAAGATCAAACCAGTATCTTAGATGCCTATATACAAATGCGAGAAGTATGGGGAATAAGCAGGAAGAACTGGAAGTGCTAATAAATAAATACAACTATGACATTGTTGGCATCACTGAAACTTGGTGGGATAATACACGTGATTGGAATGTTGGTGTGGATGGGTACAGCTTGCTCAGGAAGGATAGACAGGGGAAAAAGGGAGGAGGTGTTGCCTTGTATATTAAAAATGTACACACTTGGACTGAGGTAGAGATGGACATAGGAGACGGAAGTGTTGAGAGTCTCTGGGTTAGGCTAAAAGGGGTAAAAAACAAGGGAGATGTCATGCTAGGAGTCTACTACAGGCCACCTAACCAGGTGGAAGAGGTGGATGAGGCTTTTTTTAAGCAACTAACAAAATCATCCAAAGCCCAAGATTTGGTGGTGATGGGGGACTTCAACTATCCGGCTATATGTTGGGAAAATAACACAGCGGGGCACAGACTATCCAACAAATTCCTGGACTGCATTGGAGACAACTTTTTATTTCAGAAGGTTGAAAAAGCTACTGGGGGGAAGCTGTTCTAGACTTGATTTTAACAAATAGGGAGGAACTCGTTGAGAATTTGAAAGTAGAAGGCAGCCTGGGTGAAAGTGATCATGAAATCATAGAGTTTGCAATTCTAAGGAAGGGTAGAAGGGAGAACAGCAAAATAGAGACAATGGATTTCAGGAAGGCAGATTTTGGTAAGCTCAGAGAGCTGATAGGTAAGGTCCCATGGGAATCAAGACTGAGGGGAAAAACAACTGAGGAGAGTTGGCAGATTGTCAAAGGGACACTATTAAGGGCCCAAAAGCAAGCTATTCCGCTGGTTAGGAAAGATAGAAAATGTGGCAAAAGACCACCTTGGCTTAACCATGAGATCTTGCATGATCTAAAAAATAAAAAGGAGTCATATAAAAAATGGAAACTGGGACAGATTACAAAGGATGAATATAGGCAAACAACACAGGAATGCAGGGGCAAGATTAGAAAGGCAAAGGCACAAAATGAGCTCAAACTAGCTACGGGAATAAAGGGAAACAAGAAGACTTTTTATCAATACATTAGAAGCAAGAGGAAGACCAAAGACAGGGTAGGCCCACTGCTTAGTGAAGAGGGAGAAACAGTAACAGGAAACTTGGAAATGGCGGAGATGCTTAATGACTTCTTTGTTTCGGTCTTCACCGAGAAGTCTGAAGGAATGCCTAACATAGTGAATGCTAATGGGAAGGGGGTAGGTTTAGCAGATAAAATAAAAAAAGAACAAGTTAAAAATCACTTAGAAAAGTTAGATGCCTGCAAGTCACCCGGGTCTGATGAAATGCATCCTAGAATACTCAAGGAGCTAATAGAGGAGGTATCTGAGCCTCTAGCTATTATCTTTGGAAAATCATGGGAGACGGGAGAGATTCCAGAAGACTGGAAAAGGGCAAATATAGTGCCCATCTATAAAAAGGGAAATAAAAACAACCCAGGAAACTACAGACCCCAGTGAGTTTAACTTCTGTGCCAGGGAAGATAATGGAGCAAGTAATTAAGGAAATCATCTGCAAACACTTGGAAGGTGGTAAGGTGATAGGGAACAGCCAGCATGGATTTGTGAAGAACAAATCATGTCAAACCAATCTGATAGCTTTCTTTGAGAGGATAACGAGCCTTGTGGATAAGGGTGAGGCTGTGGATGTGGTATACCTAGACTTTAGTAAGGCATTTGATACGGTCTCGCATGATATTCTTATTGATAAACTAGGCAAATACAATTTAGATGGGGCTACTATAAGGTGGGTGCATAACTGGCTGGATAACCGTACTCAGAGAGTTGTTATTAATAGTTCCCAATCCTGCTGGAAAGCCATAAGGAGTGGGGTATCGCAGGGGTCTGTTTTGGGACCGGCGCTGTTCAATATCTTCATCAACGACTTAGATATTGGCATAGAAAGTACGCTTATTAAGTTTGCGGATGATACCAAACTGGGAGGGATTGCAACTGCTTTGGAGGACAGGGTCATAATTCAAAATGATCTGGACAAATTGGAGAAATGGTCTGAGTTAAACAGGATGAAGTTTAACAAAGACAAATGCAAAGTGCTCCACTTAGGAAGGAACAATCAGTTTCACACATACAGAATGGGAAGAGACTGTCTAGGAAGGAGTACGGCAGAAAGGGATCTAGGGGTTATAGTGGACCACAAGCTAAATATGAGTCAACAGTGTGATGCTGTTGCAAAAAAAGCAAACCTGATTCTGGGATGTATTAACAGGTGTGTTGTGAGCAAGACACGAGAAGTCATTCTTCCGCTCTACTCTGCTCTGGTTAGGCCTCAGCTGGAGTATTGTGTCCAGTTCTGGGCACCGCATTTTAAAAAAGATGTGGAGAAATTGGAAAGGGTCCAGAGAAGAGCAACAAGAATGATTAAAAGTCTTGAGAACATGACCTATGAAGGAAGGCTGAAAGAATTGGCTTTGTTTAGTTTGGAAAAGAGAAGACTGAGAGGAGACATGATAGCAGTTTTCAGGTATTTAAAAGGGTGTCATAAGGAGGAGGGAGAAAACTTGTTCACCTTAGCCTCTAAGGATAGAACCAGAAGCAATGGGTTTAAAGTGCAGCAAGGGAGGTCTAGGTTGGACATTAGGAAAAAGTTCCTAACTGTCAGGGTGGTTAAACACTGGAATAAATTGCCGAGGGAGGTTGTGGAATCTCCATCTCTTGAGATATTTAAGAGTAGGTTAGATAAATGTCTATCAGGGATGGTCTAGATGGTATTTGGTCCTGCCACGCGGGCAGGGGACTGGACTCGATGACCTCTCGAGGTCCCTTCCAGTCCGATAATCTATGAATGTATGAAAAAAACACTGTTCACCAACCCCCACCCAGGTTGGCCAGGGAGGCGGCTCTAGCAGGGGGGGCAGGAGGGATTCTGGCAGCAGTGAAGTGGGTTGCGGGGAAGTTGAGATCTTGACCCAAGTCATCCCAGACACTAATGCTAAGCCACAGGATGGCAGCATCTAGTGTTAGTGGAGTCCAAACACTATTTCAACCCCACAGTTTTCGAGGAACAGGAGAAAGGACAAAAGAAGTAAGAGATGAAGAGAAAGGAAGGAGGGATGGAGGAAAAGGTAAAACAAAAAGGACAAACCCTAATGTCCCCAGTGATTCTACGGCACAAAATCCAAGGGATGGAATAAAATTCTGCCATCTTAAACTACTGTTTTCCATGCCTAGAATTCAGCTGGCACCAGATGGATCAGACTGAGCAGCTGCCAAAACCTCTTGGAGGCTCTTACCTTCTAAACAGGGACGTCTGTTTTCTAGTAAAATCAGTAAAAGGAAAGGAGAAAACTCGAAAGAGGCTCCTGCACGCACTCACGTACGTGAACCCTAATACTCTCTCAGTCCTCAAAGAGAGACCTCGAGAAGGAGACTTGCTGAAGCAAAGCCACAGGGGTCTCTGAGGTTTCCCTGGCCCTGTGCTCCTGTCCTGCCAGGCTGATGTCAGCATCTCTCTCTGAGGTCACCACCTCCCTAACACATTTGACCAATAAGCTGACATCCTGCAAAAGGCCTTTGTGATGTCACTGCCACACCCAACCAAACTCTCAAGTGCTAATGTCCTGCTGCTGGCCTGACACTTTGAAGGTTTGAGGTTGTCATAACTATAAAGGGAAGGGTAACAGCTGTCCTGTGTACAGTACTATAAAATCCCTCCTGGCCAGAGACTCCAAAATCCTTTTCCCTGTAAAGGGTTAGGAAGCTCAGGTAACCTGGCTGGCATCTGACCTAAAGGACCAATAAGGGGACAAGATACTTTCAAATCTTGGGGAGGGGAAGGCTTTTGTTTGTGTTCTTTGTTTGTGTGGGTGTTCGCCCTCGGGACTGAGAGGGACCAGACATCAATCCAGGTTCTCCACATCTTTCTAAACAAGTCTCTCCTATTTCAAACAAGGCGTGTTAGTTTTCCTTTGTTTTCTCAACTTGTAAATGTACCTTTTACTAGAGTGTTTATCTTTGTTTGCTGTACTTTGAACCTAAGACTAGAGGGGAGTCCTCTGAGCTCTTTAAGTTTGATTACCCTGTAAGGTTAATTTCCATACTGATTTCACAGAGATGATTTTTACCTTTTTCTTTAATTAAAAGCCTTATTTATAAGAACCTGATTGATTTTTCCTTGTTTTAAGATCCAAGGAGTTTGGATCTTGATTCACCAGGAGTTGGTGGGAGGAAGGAGGGGGGATGGTTAATTTCTCCTTGTTTTAAGATCCAAGGGGGTTGGATCTGTATTCACCAGGGAATTGGTGAAAGGTTTCTCAAGGCTACCCAGGGGAGGAAATTAGCCTTGGGATGGTGGTTAAGCTTAGAAGTTTTCATGCAGGCCCCTACATTTGTACCCTAAACTTCAAAGTGGGGATACAGCCTTGACACAGGTACTCTCTGTGGATCACCCCACTCAATGCGTCTTCATTCTAGGAAGCAAGCCGGCTAGACAGTAAAACATCACAGGCTGCTCCCAATACTACACTCAGTGTTTCCAAAATTTGTAGACTTTATGGCCACAAGAGACCTTTAGAGCATCTCATCTAAGCCCCTGCATATCATAGGCCTCCTGTATAGTACAATAGTTACTTTTTGGGCACACACATTCCAGAAAGGCATCTAGTCTTCATTCAATGACATCAAGAGATGGAGAATCCACCACTTTCCCTTTTAGTGAGTGCCAGGGGGCTCCATTTCCCCTTCCACTAGTTCCCCATTTACAGTGAGACAGAGCAGTACCTGCAGCAGGGAGCGGGAGTTGCTGAAAGACTCAGAGGAACAACCCATGCAGTGTCTCAGGCACCTGGCGCAAGTGGCGGATGATGCGGGTGCATCACTTTGGCCGTGACGTCCTCCTGCTGCAAGGGAACGAGAACCTGTCAGAGACTCAAACGCCCCGAGGAATCAGGGGGAATTAAGGGCACCGGGAACCAGCACTATTTCCACTCAGCACCTGCCCACCGCTGAGGGATGAATTCACCTCCTGAACCCCAGAATGGAGTCTTCTTGTCCTTTCTAGTAACCTCCAGTGCCAAATCCCCTCCTTGAAGGGTGAGCTGCTGCTACCTCCCTCTCAGTGCCCTTGACAGATGTTCCACCACCAAACCACAGCTCAAGTTATCAGAACCCTCTTCTCCACCCCCACCCAGGTTGGCCAGGGAGGCGGCTCTAGCAGGGGTGGCAGGAGGGATTCTGCCAGCAGTGAAGTGGGTTGCGGGGAGGTTGAGATCTTGCCCCAAGTCATCCCAGACACCAATGCTAATCCACACGATGGCAGCATCTAGTGTCAGTGGAGTCCAAGCACTATTTCAACCACACAGGTTTGGATGAACTCCCCACAAAGGGAGGTGAAGAGCACCCCCAGCAACACACAAACACACACAGACACACAAACCACTCCCGGTGGTGGGAGGGGAACAGGAGAAAGGACAAAAGAAGTAAGAGATGAAGAGAAAGGAAGGAGGGAGGGAGGAAAAGGTAAAATGAAAAGGACAAACACTAATGTCCCCAGTGATTCTACGGGACAAAATCACAGGGAGGGAATAAAATTCTGCCACCTTGAACTAGTGTTTTCCATGCTTAGAATTCAGCTGGCACCAGGTGGATCAGACTGAACAGGATACAAACCTCTCCGAGGCACTTACTTTCCTCAAAGAGAGACCTCAAGGAGGAGACTTGCTGAGGCAAAGCCAGAGGGGTCTCTGAGGTTTCCCTGGCCCTCATGTCAGCATCTCTCTCTGATGTCAGCATCTCTCTCTGAGGTCACCACCTCCCTAACACATTTGACCAATAAGCTGACGTCCTGCAAATGGCCTTTGTGATGTCACTGCCACACCGAACCAAACCCTGAAGTGCTAATGTCCTCCTGCTGGCCTGACACTTTGAAGGTTTGAGCTACTCTGTGTGAATCACCCCACTCAATGGGTCTTCATTCTAGGAAGCAAGCCGGCTGGACAATAAAACATCAGAGGCTGCTCCCAATGCTACACTCACTGTTTCCAAAATTACTACACTTTATGGCCAGAAGAGACCTTTAGAGCATCTCATCTAAGCCCCTGCATATCATGGGCTTCCTGTATAGTACAATAGTTACTTTTTGGGCACAAACATTCCAGAAAGGTATCTAGTCTAAATTAAATGACATTAAGAGATGGAGAATCCACCACTTTCCCTTTTAGTGAGTGCCAGGGGGCTCCATTTCCCCTTCCACTAGCTCCCCATTTACAGTGAGCCAGAGCAGTACCTGCAGCAGGGAGCGGGAGTTCCTGAAGGCCTCAGAGGCGCAGCCCCTGCAGTGTCTCAGGCACGTGGCGTAAGTGCAGGATGATGCGGAGCTGGTGCATCATTTTGGCCGTGATGTCCTCCTGCTGCAAGGGAACGAGAACCTGTCAGAGACTCAAACGCCCCGAGGAATCAGGGGGAATTAAGAGAACCTGGAACCAGCAGTATTTCCACCCAGCACCTGCCCATCAATGAGAGATGAATTCACCTCCTGAACCCCAAAATGGAGTCTTCTTGTCCTTTCTAGAACCCTCCAGAGCCAACCCCCCTCCTTGTAGGGTGAGCTCCTGCTACCTCCTGCTCAGTGCCCTTCACAGATATTCCACCTCCAAACCACAGCTCAAGTCATCAGAACCCTCTTCTCCACACCGACACAGGTTGGGCTGGGAGGCGGCTCTAACAGGGTGTGCAGGAGGGATTCTGACAGCAGTGAATTGGGTTGCAGGGAGGTTGAGATCTTGACCCAAGTCATCCCAGACACTAATGCTAAGTCACACAATGGCAGCATCTACTGTCAGTGGGGTCCAAGCACTATTTCAACCCCACAGTTTTGGATCAACTCCCCACAAGGGGAGGAGAAGAGAACCATCAGCACCACACACACACACACACACACACACACACCACTCCTGGTGGTGTGAGGGGAACAAGAGAAAGGACAAAAGAAGTAAGAGATGAAGAGAAAGGAAGGAGGGATGGAGGAAAAGGGAAAAGGAAAAGGACAAACCCTAATGTCCCCATGTCGGACATCAGCAATGGTAACATACATAAGACAGTATGTGAACACTTCAATCTCCCTGGTCATTCTATTACAGATTTAAAAGTCACTATCATTGAACAAAAAAACTTGAGAAACAGACTTCAAAGAGAAACAGCAGAACTAAAATTCATTTGCAAATTCAACACCATTAATCTGGGCTTGAATAGGGACTGGGAGTGGCTGGCTCACTACAGAAGCAGCTTTTCCTCTCCTGGAATTAACACCTCCTCATCTATTATTTGGAGTGGACTACATCCACCCTGATTTTTGAATTGGCCCTGTCAACACTGGTTCTCCACTTGTGAAGTAACTCCCTGCTCTCCATGTGTCAGTATATAATGCCTGCATCTGTAACTTTCACTCTATGCATCCGAAGAAGTGAGGTTTTTACTCACGAAAGCTTATGCCCAAATAAATCTGTTAGTCTTTAAGGTGCCACCAGACTCCTTGTTGTTTTCCTAATATCCCCAGTGATTCTACGGGACAAAATCCCTGGGAGGGAATAAAATTCTGCCACCTTAAACTAGTGTTTTCCATGCCTAGAATTCAGATGGCACCCGGTGGATCAGACTGAACAGGTTACAAACCTCTCCGAGGCACTTACTTTCTCAACAGGGACTTCTGTTTTCTAGTAAAATGGGTAAAAGGAAAGGAGAAAACTCGAAAGAGGCTCCTGCTCACACTCACATATGTGAACCCTAATACTCTCTCAGTCCTCAAAGAGAGCTCGAGAAGGAGGCTTGCTGAAGCAAAGCCACAGGGGTCTCTGAGGTTTCCCTGGCCCTGCGCCCCTGTTTTGCCTGGCTGATGTGAGCATCTCTCTCTGAGGTCACCACCTCCCTAACAACTTTGACCAATAGGCTGAGCTCCTGCAAAAGGCCTTTGTGATGTCACTGCCACACCCACCCATTCCCTGAAGTGCTAATGTCCTGCTGCTGGCCTGACACTTTGAAGGTTTGAGCTACTCTCTGTGGATCACCCCACTCAATGCGTCTTCATTCTAGGAAGCAAGCCGGTTAGACAGTAAAACATTAGAGGCTGCTCCCAATGCTACACTCAGTGTTTCCAAAATTAATACACTTTATGGCCAGAAGAGACCTTTAGAGCATCTCATCTAACCCCCTGCATATCATAGGCTTCCTGTATAGGACAATAGTTACTTTTTGGGCACAAACATTCCAGAAAGGCATCTAGTTTCATTCAATGACTTCAAGAGATGGAGAATCCACCACTTTCCCTTTCACTGAGTGCCAGGGGGCTCCATTTCTCCTTCCACTAGCTCCCCATTTACAGTGAGCCAGAGCAGTACCTGCAACAGGGAGCGGGAGTTGCTGAAGGCCTCAGAGGCACAACCCCTGCAGTGTCTCTGGCACCTGGGGCAAGTGATGGATGATGCGGAGCTGGTGCCTCACTTTGGCCGTGACGCCCTCCTGCTGCAAGGGAATGAGAACCAGTCAGACTCAAACGCCCCGAGGAATCAGGGGGAATTAAGGGCACCTGGAACCAGCAGTATTTCCACTCAGCACCTGCCCAACACTGAGGGATAAATTCACCTCCTGAAACCCAGAATGGAGTCTTCTTGTCCTTTCTAGTAACCTCCAGTGCCAATCCCCCTCCTTCTAGGGTGAGCTCCTGCTACCTCCCCCTCAGTGTCCTTGACAGCTGTTCCACCTCCAAACCACAGCTTAAGTCATCAGAAACCTCTTCTAGACCCCCACCAAGGTTGGGCTGGGAGGCGGGTCTAGCAGTGGGGGCAGGAGGGATTCTGGCAGCAGTGAAGTGGGTTGCGGGGAGGTTGAGATCTTGCCCAAGTCATCCGAGACACTAACGCTAAGCCACAGGATGGCAGCATCTAGTGTCTGTGGAGTCCAAGCACTATTTCAACCCCACAGTTTTGGATGAACTTCCCACAAGAGGAGGTGAAGATCACCCCCAGCAACACACACACACACACACACACACACACACACACACACACCACTCCTGGTGGTGGGAGGGGAACAGGAGAAAGGACAAAAGAAGTAAGAGATGAAGAGAAAGGAAGGAGGGATGGTGGAAAAGGTAAAACGAAAAGGACAAACCCTAATGTCCCCAGTGATTCCACGGGACAAAATCCCGTGTGGACTACAAAATTCTGTCACCTTGAACTAGTGTTTTCCATGCCTAGAATTCAACGGGCACCAGGTGGATCAGACTGAGCAGGTTCAAAAACCTCTTGGAGGCTCTTACCTTCTAAACAGGGACGTCTGTTTTCTAGTAAAATCAGTAAAAGGGAAGGAGAAAACTCGAAAGAGGCTCCTGCTCGCACTCACATACGTGAACCCTAATAGTCTCTCAGTACTCAAAGAGAGACCTCGAGAAGGAGACTTGCTAAAGCAAAGCCACAGGGGTCTCTGAGGTTTCCCTGGCCCTGCGCCCCTGACTGATGTCAGCATCTCTCTCTGAGGTCACCACCTCCCTAACACCTTTGACCAATACGCTGAGATACTGCATGTAGCGGGGCGGCCTGGCTCCCAGGCGCCCCAGGAAGTCAAGGCCACCGCGGCCTGTCCCCACCCCCCGGAAGTCAAGGGGCGGGACAGGAAGTATAAAGGCCAAGCCACAGCGCTCAGTAGCTGGCCGGCAGCGAGAGAGGACAGACGCTGGTGCCCGAGCTCCCGCGGACCTGAGCCTGCCGAGAGCCCGGTATCCTGAGGAACGGTCTGAGCTTCCCCCGCCAAGGGCCCAGAGGGAGTGACAGACCTACCTGCTGCTCGGGGCCCGGAGCAGCCCATGATCTGCGACCCAGCAGACGGAACTCAGGAGGAACAGGTACCCATGGAGGAGGAGATGGGAAGTGGCCCGGGGATAGCAGACCCCGAACCCATGTCAGTGTGTTGCGGTCAGGATCCCCACTGACTGCGCGGCAGACGGACTGCTGCGGATAGGGCCCCGGGCTGGAACACAGTGGAGTGGGTGGGCCTGTGTTCCCCCCTGCCACCCCGTGCTGGGTGGCAGTCTCTCCTCCTCCTTGTCCAAGGGGCCTGGGCCTCTGACTGACGATTGGTTTGCTGCCCCGCCCTGACCTAGGGCCTGGGCTAACCCAAACTGACCCAGCTCCTGCTACAAGGCCTGGGCCGCTGACTGACTACTGGTTTGTTCCCCGCCCTGACCCAGGGCCGGAGCTGTTGATTGTGTGCTCAGTCCCTGCATAAGGGCCTGAGCTCTGAACTGTTGATTGTGTGCTCAGTCCCTGCATAAGGGCCTGAGCTCTGAACTGTTGATTGTGTGCTCAGTCCCTGCACAAAGGCCTGAGCGCCGAACTGCTAATTGTGTGCTCAGCCCCTACCCAAAGGTCTGGGCCCTAACTGTTATTCGCTTTGTAGCGGGGCGGCCTGGCTCCCAGGTACCCCAGGAAGGGACGAGCCCCACCCCGGAACTACTACACTGCAAAAGGCCTTTGTGATGTCACTGCCACACCCACCCATCCCCTGAAGTGCTAATGTCCTGCTGCTGCCCTGACACTTTGAAGGTTTCAGCTACTCTCTGTGGATCACCCCACTCGATGCGTCTTCATTCTAGGAAGCAAGCTAGCTAGACAGTAAAACATCAGAGGCTGCTCCCAATACTACACTCAGTGTTTCCAAAAGTAGGAGACTTTCTGGCCAGAAGAGACCTTTACAGCATCTCATCTAACCCCCTCCATATCATAGGCTTCCAGTATAGTACAATAGTTACTTTTTGGGCACACACATTCCAGAAAGGCATCTAGTCTTCAATCAATGACATCAAGAGTTGGAGAATCCACCACTTTCCCTTTTAGTGAGTGCCAGGGGGCTCCATTTCCCCTTCCACTAGCTCCCCATTTACAGTGAGCCAGAGCAGTACCTGCACCAGGGAGAGGGAGTTGCTAAGGCCTCAGAGGAACAGCCCCTGCAGTGTCTCAGGCACATGGCGTAAGTGCCGGATGATGCGGAGCTGGTGCATCCCTTTGGCTGTGAGGTCCTCCTCCTCCAAGGGAACGAGAACCTGTCAGAGACTCAAATGCCCCAAGGAATCAGGGGCAATTAAGGACACCTGGAACCAGCAGTATTTACACCCAGCACCTGCCCACCACTGAGGGATGAATTCACCTCCTGAACCCCAGAATGGAGTCGTCTTCTCCTTTCTAGTAATCTCCAGTGCCAACCCCCGTCCTTGTAGGGTGAGCTCCTGCTACCTCCCCGTCAGTGCCCTTGACAGCTGTTCCACCTCAAATCCACAGCTCAAGTTATCAGAACCCTCTTCTCCACCCCCACCCAGGTTGGCCAGGGAGGCGGCTCTAGCAGGGGGGGCAGGTGGGATTCTGGCAGCAGTGAAGTGGGTTGCGGGGAGGTTGAGATCTTGCCCCAAGTCATCCCAGACACTAATGCTAAACCACACGATGGCAGCATATAGTGTCAGTGGAGTCCAAGCACTATTTCAACCATACAGTTTTGGATCAACTCCCAACAAGGGGAGGTGAAGAGCACCATCAGCACCACACAAACACACACACACACACACACACACATATATATATACCACTCCTGGTGGTGGGAGGGGAACAAGAGAAAGGACAAAAGAAGTAAGAGATAAAGAGAAAGGAAGGAGGGATGGAGGAAAAGGTAAAACGAAAAGGACAAACCCTAATGTCCCCAGTGATTCTACCAGACAAAATTACAGTGAGGGATTAAAATTCTGCCACCTTGAACTAGTGTTTTCCATGCCTAGAATTCAGCTGGCACCAGATGGATCAGACTGAGCAGGTTCCAAAACCCCTTGGAGGCTCTTACTTTCTAAACAGGCACGTCTGTTTTCTAGTAAAATCAATAAAAGGAGAAACTCGAAAGAGGTTCCTCCTCGCACTCACATACTTGAACCCTAATACTCTCTGAGTCCTAAAAAGGGAGACCTCGAGAAGGAGACTTGCTAAAGCAAAGCCAAAGGGGTCTCTGAGGTTTCCCTGGCCCTGCGCTCCTGTCCTGCCTGGCTGATGTCAGCATCTCTCTCTCAGGTAACCACCTCCCTAACACCTTTGACCCATTGGGTGAGGTCCAGGATAAGGCCTTTGTGATATCACTGCCACACCCAACCAAACCCTAAAGTGCTAATGTCCTGCTACTGGCCTGACACTTTGAAGGTTTGAGCTACTCTCTGTGGATCACCCCACTCAATGCATCCTCAATCTAGGAAGCAAGCGGGCTAGACAGTAAAACATCACAGGCTGCTCCCAATGCTACACTCAGTGTTTCCAAAATTAGTAGACTTTATGGTCAGAAGAGACCTTTAGAGCATCTAATCTAACCCGCTGCATATCATAGGCTTACTGTATAGTACAATAGTTACTCTTTGGGCACACACATTCCAGAAAGGCATCTAGTCTTCATTCAATGACATCAAGAGATGGAGAATCCACCACTTTCCCTTTTAGTGAGGGCCAGGGGGCTCCATTTCCCCTTCCACTAGCTCCCCATTTACAGTGAGCCAGAGCAGTACCTGCAGCAGGGAGCGGGAGTTGCTGAAGGCCTCAGAGGAACAGCCCCTGCAGTGTCTCAGGCACCTGGCGCAAGTGCCGGATGATACGGAGCTGGTGCATCACTTTGGCCGTGACGTCCTCCTGCTGCAAGGGAACGAGAACCTGTCAGAGTCTCAAAGGCCCCGAGGAATCAGGGGGAATTAAGGGCACCTGGAACCAGCAGTATTTCCACCCACCACCTGCCCACCGCTGAGGGATGAATTCACCTCCTGAACCCCAGAATGGAGTCTTCTTGTCCTTTCTAGTATCCTCCAGTGCCAACCCCCCTCCTTGTAGGATTAGCTCCTGCTACCTCCCCCTCAGTGTTCTTCACAGCTGTTCCACCTCCAAACCAAACCTCAAGTTATCAGAACCCTCTTCTGCACCCCCAACCAGGTTGGGCATCGAGGCGGCTCTAGCGCGGGGGCAGGAGGGATTCTGCCAGAAGTGAAGTGGGTTGAGGGGAGGTTGAGATCTTACCCCAAGTCATCCCAGACACTAATGCTAAGCCACAGGATGGCAGCATCTAGTGTCAGTGGAGTCCAAGCACTATTTGAACCCGACAGTTTTGGATCAACTTCCCACAAGGGGAGGTGAAGAGCACCCCCAGCAACACACACACCACTCCTGGAGGTGGGAGGGGAACAAGAGAAAGGACAAAAGAAGTAAGAGATGAAGAGAAAGGAAGGAGGGATGGAGGAAAAGGTAAAACAAAAAGGACAAACCCTAGTGTCCCCAGTGATTCCACGGGACAAAATTCCAGGGAGGGAAGAAAATTCTGCCACCTTAAACTACTGTTTTCCATGCCGAGAATTCAGCTGGCACCAGATGGATCAGACTGAGCAGGTTCCAAAACCTCTTGGAGGCTCTTACCTTCTAATTTTCAAGTAAAATCAGTAAAAGGAAAGGAGAAAACTCGAAAGAGGCTCCTGCTCGCACTCACATACGTCAACCCTAACACTCTCTCAGTCCTCAAAAAGAAACCTCGAGAAGGAGACTTGCTGAAGCAAAGCCACAGGGGTCTCTGAGGTTTCCCTGGTCGTAAGCCCCTGTCCTCCCTGGCTGAAGACAGCATCTCTCTCTGAGGTCACCACCTCCCTAACACCTTTGACCAGTACGCTGAGGTCCTTGAAAAAGCCTTTGTGATATCACTGCCACACCCAACCAAACCCTAAAGTGCTCATGTCCTGCTGCTGGCCTGACACTTTGAAGGTTTGAGCTACTCTCTGTGGATCACCCCACTCAATGCGTCTTCATTCTAGGAAGCAAGCTAGCTAGACGGTAAAACATCAGAGGCTGCTCCCAATGCTACACTCAGTGTTTCCAAAATTAGGGGACTTTATGGCCAGAAGAGACCTTTAGAGCATCTCATCTAACCCCTTGCATACCATAGGCTTGCTCTATAGTACAATAGTTACTTTTTGGGCACACACATTGCAGAAAGGCATCTAGTCTTCCTTCAATGACATCAAGAGATGGAGAATCCACCACTTTCCCTTTTAGTGAGTGCCAGGGGGCTCCATTTCCCCTTCCACTAGCTCCCCATTTACAGTGAGCCAGAGCAGTACCTGCAGCAGGGAGAGGGAGTTGCTAAGGCCTCAGAGGAACAGCCCCTGCAGTGTCTCAGGCACATGGCGTAAGTGCCGGATGATGCGGAGCTGGTGCATCCCTTTGGCCGTGACGTCCTCCTCCTGCAAGGGAACGAGAACCTGTCAGAGACTCAAATGCCCCGAGGAATCAGGGGCAATTAAGGACACCTGGAACCAGCACTATTTACACCCAGCACCTGCCCACCACTGAGGGATGAATTCACCTCCTGAACCCCAGAATGGAGTCGTCTTCTCCTTTCTAGTAATCTCCAGTGCCAACCCCCGTCCTTGTAGGGTGAGCTCCTGCTACCTCCCCCTCAGTGCCCTTGACAGCTGTTCCACCTCCAAACCACAGCTCAAGTTATCAGAACCCTCTTCTCCGCCCCCACCCAGGTTGGGCAGGGAGGCGGCTCTAGCAGGGGGGGCAGGTGGGATTCTGGCAGCAGTGAAGTGGGTTGCGGGGAGGTTGAGATCTTGCCCCAAGTCATCCCAGACACTAATGCTAAACCACACGATGGCAGCATCTAGTGTCAGTGGAGTCCAAGCACTATTTCAACCATACAGTTTTGGATCAACTCCCAACAAGGGGAGGTGAAGAGCACCCCCAGCAACACACACACACACACACACACACATATACCACTCCTGGTGGTGGGAGGGGAACAAGAGAAAGGACACACACACACACACACACACACACACACACACACACACACACACACACACACACGTATATATACCACTCCTGGTGGTGGGAGGGGAACAAGAGAAAGGACAAAAGAAGTAAGAGATAAAGAGAAAGGAAGGAGGGATGGAGGAAAAGGTAAAACGAAAAGGACAAACCCTAATGTCCCCAGTGATTCTACCAGACAAAATCCCAGGGAGGGATTAAAATTCTGCCACCTTGAACTAGTGTTTTCCATGCCTAGAATTCAGCTGGCACCAGATGGATCAGACTGAGCAGGTTCCAAAACCTCTTGGAGGCTCTTACTTTCTAAACAGGGATGTCTGTTTTCTAGTAAAATCAGTAAAAGGAAAGGAGACAACTCAAAAGAGGCTCCTGCTCTCACTCAAATACGTGAATCCTAATACTCTCTCAGTCCTCAAGAGAAACCTCGAGAAGGAGACTTGCTGAAGCAAAGCCACAGGGGTCTCTGAGGTTTCCCTGGCCATGCGCCCCTGTCCTGCCTCGCTGATGGCAGCATCTCTCTCTGAGGTTACCACCTCCCTAACACCTTTGACCAATATGCTGAGGTCCTGCAAAAGACCTTTGTGATATCACTGCCACCAATCAAACCCTTAAGTGCTAATGTCCTGCTGCTGGCCTGACACTATGAAGGTTTGAGCTACTCTCTGTGGATCACCCCACTCAATGCGTCTTCATTCTAGGAAGCAAGTGGGCTAGACAGTAAAACATCAGAGGCTGCTCCCAATGCTACACTCAGTGTTTCCAAAATTAGTAGACTTTATGGTCAGAAGAGACCTTTAGAGCATCTCATCTAACCCCTTGCATACCATAGGCTTGCTGTATAGTACAATAGTTACTTTTTGGGCACACACATTGCAGAAAGGCATCTAGTCTTCCTTCAATGACATCAAGAGATGGAGAATCCACCACTTTCCCTTTTAGTGAGTGCCAGGGGGCTCCATTTCCCCTTCCACTAGCTCCCCATTTACAGTGAGCCAGAGCAGTACCTGCAGCAGGGAGCGGGAGTTGCTGATGGCCTCAGAGGCACAGCCCCTGCAGTGTCTCAGGAATCTGGCGCAAGTGCCGGATGATGCGGAGCTGGTGCATCACTTTTGGCCGTGACGTCCTCCTGCTGCAAGGGAACGAGAACCTGTCAGAGACTCAAACGCCCCGAGGAATCAGCGGGAATTAAGGGCACCTGGAACCAGCACTACTTCCACCCATCACCTGCCCACCACTGAGGGATAAATTCACCTCCTGAACCCCAGAATGGAGTCTTCTTGTCCTTTCTAGTAACCTCCAGTGCCAACCCCCCTCCTTGAAGGATGAGCTCCTGCTATCTCCCCCTCAGTGCCCTTGACAGCTGTTCCACCTCCAAACCACAGCTTAAGTCATCAGAAACCTCTTCTAGACCCCCACCAAGGTTGGGCTGGGAGGCGGGTCTAGCAGTGGGGGCAGGAGGGATTCTGGCAGCAGTGAAGTGGGTTGCGGGGAGGTTGAGATCTTGCCCAAGTCATCCGAGACACTAACGCTAAGCCACAGGATGGCAGCATCTAGTGTCTGTGGAGTCCAAGCACTATTTCAACCCCACAGTTTTGGATGAACTTCCCACAAGAGGAGGTGAAGATCACCCCCAGCAACACACACACACACACACACACACACACACACACACCACTCCTGGTGGTGGGAGGGGAACAGGAGAAAGGACAAAAGAAGTAAGAGATGAAGAGAAAGGAAGGAGGGATGGTGGAAAAGGTAAAACGAAAAGGACAAACCCTAATGTCCCCAGTGATTCCACGGGACAAAATCCCGTGTGGACTACAAAATTCTGTCACCTTGAACTAGTGTTTTCCATGCCTAGAATTCAACGGGCACCAGGTGGATCAGACTGAGCAGGTTCAAAAACCTCTTGGAGGCTCTTACCTTCTAAACAGGGACGTCTGTTTTCTAGTAAAATCAGTAAAAGGGAAGGAGAAAACTCGAAAGAGGCTCCTGCTCGCACTCACATACGTGAACCCTAATACTCTCTCAGTACTCAAAGAGAGACCTCGAGAAGGAGACTTGCTAAAGCAAAGCCACAGGGGTCTCTGAGGTTTCCCTGGCCCTGCGCCCCTGACTGATGTCAGCATCTCTCTCTGAGGTCACCACCTCCCTAACACCTTTGACCAATACGCTGAGATACTGCATGTAGCGGGGCGGCCTGGCTCCCAGGCGCCCCAGGAAGTCAAGGCCACCGCGGCCTGTCCCCACCCCCCGGAAGTCAAGGGGCGGGACAGGAAGTATAAAGGCCAAGCCACAGCGCTCAGTAGCTGGCCGGCAGCGAGAGAGGACAGACGCTGGTGCCCGAGCTCCCGCGGACCTGAGCCTGCCGAGAGCCCGGTATCCTGAGGAACGGTCTGAGCTTCCCCCGCCAAGGGCCCAGAGGGAGTGACAGACCTACCTGCTGCTCGGGGCCCGGAGCAGCCCATGATCTGCGACCCAGCAGACGGAACTCAGGAGGAACAGGTACCCATGGAGGAGGAGATGGGAAGTGGCCCGGGGATAGCAGACCCCGAACCCATGTCAGTGTGTTGCGGTCAGGATCCCCACTGACTGCGCGGCAGACGGACTGCTGCGGATAGGGCCCCGGGCTGGAACACAGTGGAGTGGGTGGGCCTGTGTTCCCCCCTGCCACCCCGTGCTGGGTGGCAGTCTCTCCTCCTCCTTGTCCAAGGGGCCTGGGCCTCTGACTGACGATTGGTTTGCTGCCCCGCCCTGACCTAGGGCCTGGGCTAACCCAAACTGACCCAGCTCCTGCTACAAGGCCTGGGCCGCTGACTGACTACTGGTTTGTTCCCCGCCCTGACCCAGGGCCGGAGCTGTTGATTGTGTGCTCAGTCCCTGCACAAAGGCCTGAGCGCCGAACTGCTAATTGTGTGCTCAGCCCCTACCCAAAGGTCTGGGCCCTAACTGTTATTCGCTTTGTAGCGGGGCGGCCTGGCTCCCAGGTACCCCAGGAAGGGACGAGCCCCACCCCGGAACTACTACACTGCAAAAGGCCTTTGTGATGTCACTGCCACACCCACCCATCCCCTGAAGTGCTAATGTCCTGCTGCTGCCCTGACACTTTGAAGGTTTCAGCTACTCTCTGTGGATCACCCCACTCGATGCGTCTTCATTCTAGGAAGCAAGCCGGCTAGACAGTAAAGCATCAGAGGCTGCTCCCAATGCTACACTCAGTGTTTCCAAAATTAATACACTTTATGGCCAGAAGAGACCTTTAGAGCATCTCATCTAACCCCCTGCATATCATAGGCTTCCTGTATAGTACAATAGGTACTTTTTGGGCACACACATTCCAGAAAGGCATCTAGTCTTCATGAAATGACATCAAGAGATGGAGAATCCACCACTTTCCCTTTTACTGAGTGCCAGGGGGCTCCATTTCCCCTTCCACTGGCTCGCCATTTACAGTGAGCCAGAGCAGTACCTGCAGCAGGGAATGGGAGTTGCTGATGTCCACAGAGGCACAGCCCTTGCAGTGTCTAAGGCACCTGGCACAAGTGCCGGATGATGCAGAGCTGGTGCATCACTCTGGCCATGACGTCCTCCTGCTGCAAGGGAACGAGAACCTGTCAAAGACTCAAACGCCCCGAGGAATCAGGGGGAATTAAGGGCATCTGGAACCAGCAGTATTTCCACCCAGCACCTCCCCACCACTGAGGGATGAATTCACCTCCTGAACCCCAGAATGGAGTCTTCTTGTCCTTTCTAGTAACCTCCAGTGCCAACCCCCCTCCTTGAAGGATGAGATCCTGCTACTTCCCCCTCAGTGCCCTTGACAGCTGTTCCACCTCCAAACCACAGCTCAAGTTATCAGAACCCTCTTCTCCACCCCCACCCAGGTTGGGCAGGGAGGCGGCTCTAGCAGGGGGGGCAGGAGGGATTCTGCCAGCAGTGAAGTGGGTTGCGGGGAGGTTGAGATCTTGCCCCAATCATCCCAGACACTAATGCTAAGCCACAGGATGGCAGCATCTAGTGTCATTGGAGTTCAAGCACTATTTCAACCTCACAGTTTTGGATCAACTTCCCACAAGGGGAGGTGAAGAGCACCCCCAGCAACACACACACACACACACACACACACACACACACACACACACACACACACACACACACACACACACACACCCCACTCCTGGTGGTGGCAGGTGAACAGGAGAAAGGACAAAAGAAGTAAGAGATGAAGAGAAAGGAAGGAGGGATGGAGGAAAAGGTAAAACGAAAATGACAAACACTAATGTCCCCTGTGATTCTACGGGACAAAATCCCACAGAGGGAATAAAATTCTGCCACCTTAACCTAGTGTTTTCCATGCCTAGAATTCAGCTGGCACCAGATGGATCAGACTGAGCAGGTTCCAAAACCTCTTGGAGGCTCTTACCTTCTAAATAGGGACGTCTGTTTTCTAGTAAAATCCGTCAAAGGAAAGGAGAAAACTCCAAAGAGGCTCCTGCTCGCACTCACACATGTGAACACTAATACTCTCTCAGTCCTCAAAGAGAGACCTCGAGAAGGAGACTTGCTGAAGCAATAACAGACACTTGGTGGGATAACTCACATGACTGGAGTACTGTCATGGATGGATATAAACTGTTCAGGAAGGACAGGCAGGGCAGAAAAGGTGGGGGAGTTGCATTGTATGTAAGAGAGGAGTATGAGTGCTCAGAGGTCCGGTATGAAACTGTAGAAAAACCTGAGAGTCTCTGGATAAAGTTGAGAAGTGTGAGCAACAAGGGGGATGTCACGGTTGGAGTCTGGTATAGACCACCAGACCAGGGGGATGAGGTGGACGAGGCTTTCTTCTGGCAACTAGCAGAAGTTGCTAGATCGCAGGCCCTGGTTCTCATGGGAGACTTTAATCACCCTGATATCTGCTAGGAGAGCAATACAGCGGTGCACAGACAATCCAGGAAGTTTTTGGAAAGTGTAGGGCACAATTTCCTGGTGCAAGTGCTGGAGGAACCAACTAGGGGCAGAGCTTTTCTCGACCTGCTGCTCACAAACAGGGAAGAATTAGTAGGGGAAGCAAAAGTGGATGGGAACCTGGGAGGCAGTGACCATGAGATGGTCGAGTTCAGGATCCTGACACAAGGAAGAAAGGAGAGCAGCAGAATACGGACCCTGGACTTCAGAAAAGCAGACTTTGACTCCCTCAGGGAACAGATGGGCAGGATCCCCTGGGAGAATAACATGAAGGGCAAAGGGGTCCAGGAGAGCTGGCTGTATTTTAAAGAATCCTTATTGCGGTTGCAGGAACAAACCATCCCGATGTGTAGAAAGAATAGTAAATATGGCAGGCGACCAGCTTGGCTAAACAGTGAAATCCTTGCTGATCTTAAACGCAAAAAAGAAGCTTACAAGAAGTGGAAGATTGGACAAATGACCAGGGAGGAGTATAAAAATATTGCTCAGGCATGCAGGAGTGAAATCAGGAAGGCCAAATCACACTTGGAGTTGCAGCTAGCAAGAGATGTTAAGAGTAACAAGAAGGGTTTCTTCAGGTATGTTAGCAACAAGAAGAAAGTCAAGGAAAGTGTGGGCCCCTTACTGAATGAGGGAGGCAACCTAGTGACTGAGGATGTGGAAAAAGCTAATGTACTCAATGCTTTTTTTGCCTCTGTCTTCACGAACAAGGTCAGCTCCCAGACTGCTGCACTGGGCAGCACAATATGGGGAGAAGGTGACCAGCCCTCTGTGGAGAAAGAAGTGGTTCGGGACTATTTAGAAAAACTGGACGTGCACAACTCCATGGGGCTGGATGCGCTGCATCCGAAGGTGCTAAAGGACTTGGCGGATGAGATTGCACAGCCATTAGCCATTATTTTTGAAAACTCATGGCGATCGAGGGAGGTCCCGGATGACTGGAAAAAGGCTAATGTCGTGCCCATCTTTAAAAAAGGGAAGGAGGAGGATCCGGGGAACTACAGGCCAGTCAGCCTCACCTCAGTCCCTGGAAAAATCATGGAGCAGGTCCTCAAGGAATCAATTATGAAACACTTAGAGGAGAGGAAAGTGATCAGGAACAGTCAGCATGGATTCACCAAGGGGAAGTCGTGCCTGACTAACCTAATTGCCTTCTATGATGAGATAACTGGCTCTGTGGATGAGGGGAAAGCAGTGGATGTGTTATTCCTTGACTTTAGCAAAGCTTTTGATACGCTCTCCCACAGTATTCTTGCCACCAAGTTAAAGAAGTATGGGCTGGATGAATGGACTGTAAGGTGGATAGAAAGCTGGCTGGATCGTCGGGCTCAACGGGTAGTGATCAATGGCTCCATGTCTAGTTGGCAGCCGGTTTCAAGCGGAGTAGTGCCCCAAGGGTCGGTCCTGGGGCCGGTTTTGTTTAATATCTTTATTAATGATCTGGAGGATGGTGTGGACTGCACTCTCAGCAAGTTTGCAGATGACACTAAACTAGGAGGCGTGGTAGATACGCTAGAGGGTAGGGATCGGATACAGAGGGACCTAGACAAATTAGAGGATTGGGCCAAAAAAAACCTGATGAAGTTCAACAAGGACAAGTGCAGAGTCCTGCACTTAGGACGGAAGAATCCCATGCACTGCTACAGACTAGGGACCGAATGGCTAGGTAGCAGTTCTGCAGAAAAGGACCTAGGGGTCACAGTGGACGAGAAGCTGGATATGAGTCAACAGTGTGCTCTTGTTGCCAAGAAGGCTAACGGCATTTTGGGCTGTATAAGTAGGGGCATTGCCAGCAGATCGAGGAACGTGATCGTTCCCCTTTATTCGACATTGGTGAGGCCTCATCTGGAATACTGTGTCCAGTTTTGGGCCTGTGGAAGCAGAGAAAGAGCTCACAGGAAGGGGATGCAATGCATGACAGTTCGTTAGCAAGAGTTAGGCTAACTGTAACCCTAATAACGCGAGATTTGTAGAAGCGAGGAATGTGTGAGGCGGGTGAGAAAGAACTGTGTAAGAAGTCATTATGACCTGGTATAGATAAGGTGTAGAAGACCTTGTGTAGATAAGGTATAGAAAATATTGTATGTTGGCAAGAGTCAAAACAAGTGAAGAAATGAGATATCAAGATGGCCTATGTATAAACAAAACGCAGCTGTCCCTCGTTATTTCTGTAATGAAAGGTATAAATGCTTGCTGTAATTAGTTACCTGGGAGAGACCTGCTTAGCTCTCTCCCTCTGGGCAATTGTGAGAGTTAATAAAGCATCTGACTTGCTGTACCTAAACAAATAGTGAGAACTCTGTTTTTCTCCAACAGGCCCGACACTACAAGAAGGATGTGGAAAAATTGGAAAGAGTCCAGTGGAGAGCAACAAAAATGATTAGGGGTCTGGAGCACATGACTTATGAGGAGAGGCTGAGGGAACTGGGATTGTTTAGTCTCCAGAAGAGAAGAATGAGGGGGGATTTGATAGCAGCCTTCAACTACGTGAAGGGGGGTTCCAAAGAGGATGGAGCTCGGTTGTTCTCAGTGGTGGCAGATGACAGAACAAGGAGCAATGGTCTCAAGTTGCAGTGGGGGAGGTCCAGGTTGGATATTAGGAAACACTATTTCACTAGGAGGGTGGTGAAGCACTGGAATGCGTTAACTAGGGAGGTGGTGGAGTCTCCTTCCTTGGAGGTTTTTAAGGCCCGGCTTGACAAAGCCCTGGCTGGGATGATTTAGTTGGGAATTGGTCCTGCTTTGAGGACGGGGTTGGAGTAGATGACCTCTTGAGGTCCCTTCCAACCCTGATATTCTATGATTCTATGAAAGTCACAGGGGTCTCTGAGGTTTCCCTGGCCCTAAGCCCCTGTCCTGCCTGGCTGATGTCAGCATCTCTCTCTGAGGTTACCACCTCCCTAACACCTTTGACCAATAGGCTGAGGTCCTGAAAAGGCCTTTGTGATGTCACTGCCACACCCACCCATCCCCGGAAGTGCTAATGTCCTGCTGCTGGCCTGACACTTTGAAGGTTTGAGCTACTCTGTGTGGATCACCCCACTCAATGCGTCTTCATTCTAGGAAGCAAGCCGGCTAGACAGTAAAACATCAGAGGCTGCTCCCAATACTACACTCAGTGTTTCCAAAATTTGTAGACTTTATGGCCACAAGAGACCTTTAGAGCATCTCATCTAAGCCCCTGCATATCATAGGCCTCCTGTATAGTACAATAGTTACTTTTTGGGCACACACATTCCAGAAAGGCATCTAGTCTTCATTCAATGACATCAAGAGATGGAGAATCCACCACTTTCCCTTTTAGTGAGTGCCAGGGGGCTCCATTTCCCCTTCCACTAGCTCCCCATTTACAGTGAGACAGAGCAGTACCTGCAGCAGGGAGCGGGAGTTGCTGATGGCCTCAGAGGCACAGCCCCTGCAGTGTCTCAGGAATCTGGCGCAAGTGCCGGATGATGCGGAGCTGGTGCATCACTTTTGGCCGTGACGTCCTCCTGCTGCAAGGGAACGAGAACCTGTCAGAGACTCAAACGCCCCGAGGAAACTGGAGGAATTAAGGGCACCTGGAACCAGCAGTATTTCCACCCAGCACCTGCCGACCACTGAGGGATAAATTCACCTCCTGAACCCCAGAATGGAGTCTTCTTCTCCTTTCTAGTAACCTCCAGTGCCAACCCCCCTCCTTGAAGGATGAGCTCCTGCTATCTCCCCCTCAGTGCCCTTGACAGCTGTTCCACCTCCAAACCACAGCTCAAGTTATTAGTACCTTTGGACACAGACTGGCTAACCTAGTGAGGAGGGCTTTAAACTAGGTTCGACGGGGACAGGTGAGCAAAGCCCACAGGTAAGTGGGGAACATGGAGACCGGGGAGATGGGTCAAAAACGAGAGGGAGTGTGGGCTATATTGTCAGAGAGAAAGGAGGGTCAGGACAAAACTGGGAGGAAAGATCAAACCAGTATCTTAGATGCCTATATACAAATGCGAGAAGTATGGGGAATAAGCAGGAAGAACTGGAAGTGCTAATAAATAAATACAACTATGACATTGTTGGCATCACTGAAACTTGGTGGGATAATACACATGATTGGAATGTTGGTGTGGATGGGTACAGCTTGCTCAGGAAGGATAGACAGGGGAAAAAGGGAGGAGGTGTTGCCTTGTATATTAAAAATGTACACACTTGGACTGAGGTAGAGATGGACATAGGAGACGGAAGTGTTGAGAGTCTCTGGGTTAGGCTAAAAGGGGTAAAAAAACAAGGGAGATGTCATGCTAGGAGTCTACTACAGGCCACCTAACCAGGTGGAAGAGGTGGATGAGGCTTTTTTTAAGCAACTAACAAAATCATCCAAAGCCCAAGATTTGGTGGTGATGGGGGACTTCAACTATCCGGCTATATGTTGGGAAAATAACACAGCGGGGCACAGACTATCCAACAAATTCCTGGACTGCATTGGAGACAACTTTGTATTTCAGAAGGTTGAAAAAGCTACTGGGGGGAAGCTGTTCTTGACTTGATTTTAACAAATAGGGAGGAACTCGTTGAGAATTTGAAAGTAGAAGGCAGCCTGGGTGAAAGTGATCATGAAATCATAGAGTTTGCAATTCTAAGGAAGGGTAGAAGGGAGAACAGCAAAATAGAGACAATGGATTTCAGGAAGGCAGATTTTGGTAAGCTCAGAGAGCTGATAGGTAAGGTCCCATGGGAATCAAGACTGAGGGGAAAAACAACTGAGGAGAGTTGGCAGTTTTTCAAAGGGACACTATTAAGGGCCCAAAAGCAAGCTATTCCGCTGGTTAGGAAAGATAGAAAATGTGGCAAAAGACCACCTTGGCTTAACCATGAGATCTTGCATGATCTAAAAAATAAAAAGGAGTCATATAAAAAATGGAAACTCGGACAGATTACAAAGGATGAATATAGGCAAACAACACAGGAATGCAGGGGCAAGATTAGAAAGGCAAAGGCACAAAATGAGCTCAAACTAGCTACGGGAATAAAGGGAAACAAGAAGACTTTTTAATCAATACGTTAGAAGCAAGAGGAAGACCAAAGACAGGGTAGGCCCACTGCTTAGTGAAGAGGGAGAAACAGTAACAGGAAACTTGGAAATGACGGAGATGCTTAATGACGTCTTTGTTTCGGTCTTCACCGAGAAGTCTGAAGGAATGCCTAACATAGTGAATGCTAATGGGAAGGGGGTAGGTTTAGCAGATAAAATAAAAAAAGAACAAGTTAAAAATCACTTAGAAAAGTTAGATGCCTGCAAGTCACCCGGGCCTGATGAAATGCATCCTAGAATACTCAAGGAGCTAATAGAGGAGGTATCTGAGCCTCTAGCTATTATCTTTGGAAAATCATGGGAGACGGGAGAGATTCCAGAAGACTGGAAAAGGGCAAATATAGTGCCCATCTATAAAAAGGGAAATAAAAACAACCCAGGAAACTACAGACCCCAGTGAGTTTAACTTCTGTGCCAGGGAAGATAATGGAGCAAGTAATTAAGGAAATCATCTGCAAACACTTGGAAGGTGGTAAGGTGATAGGGAACAGCCAGCATGGATTTGTGAAGAACAAATCACGTCAAACCAATCTGATAGCTTTCTTTGATAGGATAACGAGCCTTGTAGAGAAGGGTGAGGCTGTGGATGTGGTATACCTAGACTTTAGTAAGGCATTTGATACGGTCTCGCATGATATTCTTATTGATAAACTAGGCAAATACAATTTAGATGGGGCTACTATAAGGTGGGTGCATAACTGGCTGGATAACCGTACTCAGAGAGTTGTTATTAATAGTTCCCAATCCTGCTGGAAAGCCATAACGAGTGGGGTATCGCAGGGGTCTGTTTTGGGACCGGCGCTGTTCAATATCTTCATCAACGACTTAGATATTGGCATAGAAAGTACGCTTATTAAGTTTGCGGATGATACCAAACTGGGAGGGATTGCAACTGCTTTGGAGGACAGGGTCATAATTCAAAATGATCTGGACAAATTGGAGAAATGGTCTGAGTTAAACAGGATGAAGTTTAACAAAGACAAATGCAAAGTGCTCCACTTAGGAAGGAACAATCAGTTTCACACATACAGAATGGGAAGAGACTGTCTAGGAAGGAGTACGGCAGAAAGGGATCTAGGGGTTATAGTGGACCACAAGCTAAATATGAGTCAACAGTGTGATGCTGTTGCAAAAAAAGCAAACCTGATTCTGGGATGTATTAACAGGTGTGTTGTGAGCAAGACACGAGAAGTCATTCTTCCGCTCTACTCTGCTCTGGTTAGGTCTCAGCTGGAGTATTGTGTCCAGTTCTGGGCACCGCATTTTAAAAAAGATGTGGAGAAATTGGAAAGGGTCCAGAGAAGAGCAACCATAATGATTAAAGGTCTTGAGAACATGACCTATGAAGGAAGGCTGAAAGAATTGGCTTTGTTTAGTTTGGAAAAGAGAAGACTGAGAGGAGACATGATAGCAGTTTTCAGGTATTTAAAAGGGTGTCATAAGGAGGAGGGAGAAAACTTGTTCACCTTAGCCTCTAAGGATAGAACCAGAAGCAATGGGTTTAAAGTGCAGCAAGGGAGGTCTAGGTTGGACATTAGGAAAAAGTTCCTAACTGTCAGGGTGGTTAAACACTGGAATAAATTGCCGAGGGAGGTTGTGGAATCTCCATCTCTTGAGATATTTAAGAGTAGGTTAGATAAATGTCTATCAGGGATGGTCTAGATGGTATTTGGTCCTGCCACGCGGGCAGGGGACTGGACTCGATGACCTCTCGAGGTCCCTTCCAGTCCGATAATCTATGAATGTATGAAAAAAACACTGTTCTCCACCCCCACCCAGGTTGGCCAGGGAGGCGGCTCTAGCAGGTGGGGCAGGAGGGATTCTGGCAGCAGTGAAGTGGGTTGCGGGGAAGTTGAGATCTTGACCCAAGTCATCCCAGACACTAATGCTAAGCCACAGGATGGCAGCATCTAGTGTTAGTGGAGTCCAAACACTATTTCAACCCCACAGTTTTCGAGGAACAGGAGAAAGGACAAAAGAAGTAAGAGATGAAGAGAAAGGAAGGAGGGATGGAGGAAAAGGTAAAACAAAAAGGACAAACCCTAATGTCCCCAGTGATTCTACGGCACAAAATCTAAGGGATGGAATAAAATTCTGCCATCTTAAACTACTGTTTTCCATGCCTAGAATTCAGCTGGCACCAGATGGATCAGACTGAGCAGCTGCCAAAACCTCTTGGAGGCTCTTACCTTCTAAACAGGGACGTCTGTTTTCTAGTAAAATCAGTAAAAGGAAAGGAGAAAACTCGAAAGAGGCTCCTGCACGCACTCACGTACGTGAACCCTAATACTCTCTCAGTCCTCAAAGAGAGACCTCGAGAAGGAGACTTGCTGAAGCAAAGCCACAGGGGTCTCTGAGGTTTCCCTGGCCCTGTGCTCCTGTCCTGCCAGGCTGATGTCAGCATCTCTCTCTGAGGTCACCACCTCCCTAACACATTTGACCAATAAGCTGACATCCTGCAAAAGGCCTTTGTGATGTCACTGCCACACCCAACCAAACTCTCAAGTGCTAATGTCCTGCTGCTGGCCTGACACTTTGAAGGTTTGAGGTTGTCATAACTATAAAGGGAAGGGTAACAGCTGTCCTGTGTACAGTACTATAAAATCCCTCCTGGCCAGAGACTCCAAAATCCTTTTCCCTGTAAAGGGTTAAGAAGCTCAGGTAACCTGGCTGGCATCTGACCTAAAGGACCAATAAGGGGACAAGATACTTTCAAATCTTGGGGAGGGGAAGGCTTTTGTTTGTGTTCTTTGTTTGTGTGGGTGTTCGCCCTCGGGACTGAGAGGGACCAGACATCAATCCAGGTTCTCCACATCTTTCTAAACAAGTCTCTCCTATTTCAAACAAGGCGTGTTAGTTTTCCTTTGTTTTCTCAACTTGTAAATGTACCTTTTACTAGAGTGTTTATCTTTGTTTGCTGTACTTTGAACCTAAGACTAGAGGGGAGTCCTCTGAGCTCTTTAAGTTTGATTACCCTGTAAGGTTAATTTCCATACTGATTTTACAGAGATGATTTTTACCTTTTTCTTTAATTAAAAGCCTTATTTATAAGAACCTGATTGATTTTTCCTTGTTTTAAGATCCAAGGAGTTTGGATCTTGATTCACCAGGAGTTGGTGGGAGGAAGGAGGGGGGATGGTTAATTTCTCCTTGTTTTAAGATCCAAGGGGGTTGGATCTGTATTCACCAGGGAATTGGTGAAATGTTTCTCAAGGCTACCCAGGGGAGGAAATTAGCCTTGGGATGGTGGTTAAGCTTAGAAGTTTTCATGCAGGCCCCTACATTTGTACCCTAAACTTCAAAGTGGGGATACAGCCTTGACACAGGTACTCTCTGTGGATCACCCCACTCAATGCGTCTTCATTCTAGGAAGCAAGCCGGTTAGACAGTAAAACATCACAGGCTGCTCCCAATACTACACTCAGTGTTTCCAAAATTTGTAGACTTTATGGCCACAAGAGACCTTTAGAGCATCTCATCTAAGCCCCTGCATATCATAGGCCTCCTGTATAGTACAATAGTTACTTTTTGGGCACACACATTCCAGAAAGGCATCTAGTCTTCATTCAATGACATCAAGAGATGGAGAATCCACCACTTTCCCTTTTAGTGAGTGCCAGGGGGCTCCATTTCCCCTTCCACTAGTTCCCCATTTACAGTGAGACAGAGCAGTACCTGCAGCAGGGAGCGGGAGTTGCTGAAAGACTCAGAGGAACAACCCATGCAGTGTCTCAGGCACCTGGCGCAAGTGGCGGATGATGCGGGTGCATCACTTTGGCCGTGACGTCCTCCTGCTGCAAGGGAACGAGAACCTGTCAGAGACTCAAATGCCCCGAGGAATCAGGGGGAATTAAGGGCACCGGGAACCAGCAGTATTTCCACTCAGCACCTGCCCACCGCTGAGGGATGAATTCACCTCCTGAACCCCAGAATGGAGTCTTCTTGTCCTTTCTAGTAACCTCCAGTGCCAAATCCCCTCCTTGAAGGGTGAGCTGCTGCTACCTCCCTCTCAGTGCCCTTGACAGATGTTCCACCACCAAACCACAGCTCAAGTTATCAGAACCCTCTTCTCCACCCCCACCCAGGTTGGCCAGGGAGGCGGCTCTAGCAGGGGTGGCAGGAGGGATTCTGCCAGCAGTGAAGTGGGTTCCGGGGAGGTTGAGATCTTGCCCCAAGTCATCCCAGACACCAATGCTAATCCACACGATGGCAGCATCTAGTGTCAGTGGAGTCCAAGCACTATTTCAACCACACAGGTTTGGATGAACTCCCCACAAAGGGAGGTGAAGAGCACCCCCAGCAACACACAAACACACACAGACACACAAACCACTCCCGGTGGTGGGAGGGGAACAGGAGAAAGGACAAAAGAAGTAAGAGATGAAGAGAAAGGAAGGAGGGAGGGAGGAAAAGGTAAAATGAAAAGGACAAACACTAATGTCCCCAGTGATTCTACGGGACAAAATCACAGGGAGGGAATAAAATTCTGCGACCTTGAACTAATGTTTTCCATGCTTAGAATTCAGCTGGCACCAGGTGGATCAGACTGAACAGGATACAAACCTCTCCGAGGCACTTACTTTCCTCAAAGAGAGACCTCAAGGAGGAGACTTGCTGAAGCAAAGCCAGAGGGGTCTCTGAGGTTTCCCTGGCCCTCATGTCAGCATCTCTCTCTGAGGTCACCACCTCCCTAACACATTTGACCAATAAGCTGACGTCCTGCAAAAGGCCTTTGTGGTGTCACTGCCACACCCAACCAAACCCTGAAGTGCTAATGTCCTCCTGCTGGCCTGACACTTTGAAGGTTTGAGCTACTCTGTGTGAATCACCCCACTCAATGGGTCTTCATTCTAGGAAGCAAGCCGGCTAGACAATAAAACATCAGAGGCTGCTCCCAATGCTACACTCACTGTTTCCAAAATTACTACACTTTATGGCCAGAAGAGACCTTTAGAGCATCTCATCTAAGCCCCTGCATATCATGGGCTTCCTGTATAGTACAATAGTTACTTTTTGGGCACAAACATTCCAGAAAGGTATCTAGTCTAAATTAAATGACATTAAGAGATGGAGAATCCATCACTTTCCCTTTTAGTGAGTGCCAGGGGGCTCCATTTCCCCTTCCACTAGCTCCCCATTTACAGTGAGCCAGAGCAGTACCTGCAGCAGGGAGCGGGAGTTCCTGAAGGCCTCAGAGGCGCAGCCCCTGCAGTGTCTCAGGCACGTGGCGTAAGTGCAGGATGATGCGGAGCTGGTGCATCATTTTGGCCGTGACGTCCTCCTGCTGCAAGGGAACGAGAACCTGTCAGAGACTCAAACGCCCCGAGGAATCAGGGGGAATTAAGGGAACCTGGAACCAGCAGTATTTCCACCCAGCACCTGCCCATCAATGAGAGATGAATTCACCTCCTGAACCCCAAAATGGAGTCTTCTTGTCCTTTCTAGAAACCTCCAGAGCCAACCCCCCTCCTTGTAGAGTGAGCTCCTGCTACCTCCTGCTCAGTGCCCTTCACAGATATTCCACCTCCAAACCACAGCTCAAGTCATCAGAACCCTCTTCTCCACACCGACACAGGTTGGGCTGGGAGGCGGCTCTAACAGGGTGTGCAGGAGGGATTCTGACAGCAGTGAAGTGGGTTGCAGGGAGGTTGAGATCTTGACCCAAGTCATCCCAGACACTAATGCTAAGTCACACAATGGCAGCATCTACTGTCAGTGGGGTCCAAGCACTATTTCAACCCCACAGTTTTGGATCAACTCCCCACAAGGGGAGGAGAAGAGAACCATCAGCACCACACACACACACACACACACACACACACACACACACCACTCCTGGTGGTGTGAGGGGAACAAGAGAAAGGACAAAAGAAGTAAGAGATGAAGAGAAAGGAAGGAGGGATGGAGGAAAAGGGAAAAGGAAAAGGACAAACCCTAATGTCCCCATGTCGGACATCAGCAATGGTAACATACATAAGACAGTATGTGAACACTTCAATCTCCCTGGTCATTCTATTACAGATTTAAAAGTCACTATCATTGAACAAAAAAACTTCAGAAACAGACTTCAAAGAGAAACAGCAGAACTAAAATTCATTTGCAAATTCAACACCATTAATCTGGGCTTGAATAGGGACTGGGAGTGGCTGGCTCACTACAGAAGCAGCTTTTCCTCTCCTGGAATTGACACCTCCTCATCTATTATTTGGAGTGGACTACATCCACCCTGATTTTTGAATTGGCCCTGTCAACACTGGTTCTCCACTTGTGAAGTAACTCCCTGCTCTCCATGTGTCAGTATATAATGCCTGCATCTGTAACTTTCACTCTATGCATCCGAAGAAGTGAGGTTTTTACTCACGAAAGCTTATGCCCAAATAAATCTGTTAGTCTTTAAGGTGCCACCAGACTCCTTGTTGTTTTCCTAATATCCCCAGTCATTCTACGGGACAAAATCCCAGGGAGGGAATAAAATTCTGCCACCTTAAGCTAGTGTTTTCCATGCCTAGAATTCAGATGGCACCAGGTGGATCAGACTGAACAGGTTACAAACCTCTCCGAGGCACTTACTTTCTCAACAGGGACTTCTGTTTTCTAGTAAAATGGGTAAAAGGAAAGGAGAAAACTCGAAAGAGGCTCCTGCTCACACTCACATATGTGAACCCTAATACTCTCTCAGTCCTCAAAGAGAGCTCGAGAAGGAGACTTGCTGAAGCAAAGCCACAGGGGTCTCTGAGGTTTCCCTGGCCCTGCGCCCCTGTTTTGCCTGGCTGATGTGAGCATCTCTCTCTGAGGTCACCACCTCCCTAACAACTTTGACCAATAGGCTGAGCTCCTGCAAAAGGCCTTTGTGATGTTACTGCCACACCCACCCATCCCCTGAAGTGCTAATGTCCTGCTGCTGGCCTGACACTTTGAAGGTTTGAGCTACTCTCTGTGGATCACCCCACTCAATGCGTCTTCATTCTAGGAAGCAAGCCGGTTAGACAGTAAAACATTAGAGGCTGCTCCCAATGCTACACTCAGTGTTTCCAAAATTAATACACTTTATGGCCAGAAGAGACCTTTAGAGCATCTCATCTAACACCCTGCATATCATAGGCTTCCTGTATAGGACAATAGTTACTTTTTGGGCACAAACATTCCAGAAAGGCATCTAGTTTCATTCAATGACTTCAAGAGATGGAGAATCCACCACTTTCCCTTTCACTGAGTGCCAGGGGGCTCCATTTCCCCTTCCACTAGCTCCCCATTTACAGTGAGCCAGAGCAGTACCTGCAACAGGGAGCGGGAGTTGCTGAAGGCCTCAGAGGCACAACCCCTGCAGTGTCTCTGGCACCTGGGGCAAGTGATGGATGATGCGGAGCTGGTGCCTCACTTTGGCCGTGACGCCCTCCTGCTGCAAGGGAATGAGAACCAGTCAGACTCAAACGCCCCGAGGAATCAGGGGGAATTAAGGGCACCTGGAACCAGCAGTATTTCCACTCAGCACCTGCCCAACACTGAGGGATAAATTCACCTCCTGAAACCCAGAATGGAGTCTTCTTGTCCTTTCTAGTAACCTCCAGTGCCAATCCCCCTCCTTCTAGGGTGAGCTCCTGCTACCTCCCCCTCAGTGTCCTTGACAGCTGTTCCACCTCCAAACCACAGCTTAAGTCATCAGAAACCTCTTCTAGACCCCCACCAAGGTTGGGCTGGGAGGCGGGTCTAGCAGTGGGGGCAGGAGGGATTCTGGCAGCAGTGAAGTGGGTTGCGGGGAGGTTGAGATCTTGCCCAAGTCATCCGAGACACTAACGCTAAGCCACAGGATGGCAGCATCTAGTGTCTGTGGAGTCCAAGCACTATTTCAACCCCACAGTTTTGGATGAACTTCCCACAAGAGGAGGTGAAGATCACCCCCAGCAACACACACACACACACACACACACACACACACCACTCCTGGTGGTGGGAGGGGAACAGGAGAAAGGACAAAAGAAGTAAGAGATGAAGAGAAAGGAAGGAGGGATGGTGGAAAAGGTAAAACGAAAAGGACAAACCCTAATGTCCCCAGTGATTCCACGGGACAAAATCCCGTGTGGACTACAAAATTCTGTCACCTTGAACTAGTGTTTTCCATGCCTAGAATTCAACGGGCACCAGGTGGATCAGACTGAGCAGGTTCAAAAACCTCTTGGAGGCTCTTACCTTCTAAACAGGGACGTCTGTTTTCTAGTAAAATCAGTAAAAGGGAAGGAGAAAACTCGAAAGAGGCTCCTGCTCGCACTCACATACGTGAACCCTAATACTCTCTCAGTACTCAAAGAGAGACCTCGAGAAGGAGACTTGCTAAAGCAAACCCACAGGGGTCTCTGAGGTTTCCCTGGCCCTGCGCCCCTGACTGATGTCAGCATCTCTCTCTGAGGTCACCACCTCCCTAACACCTTTGACCAATACGCTGAGATACTGCATGTAGCGGGGCGGCCTGGCTCCCAGGCGCCCCAGGAAGTCAAGGCCACCGCGGCCTGTCCCCACCCCCTGGAAGTCAAGGGGCGGGACAGGAAGTATAAAGGCCAAGCCACAGCGCTCAGTAGCTGGCCGGCAGCGAGAGAGGACAGACGCTGGTGCCCGAGCTCCCGCGGACCTGAGCCTGCCGAGAGCCCGGTATCCTGAGGAACGGTCTGAGCTTCCCCCGCCAAGGGCCCAGAGGGAGTGACAGACCTACCTGCTGCTCGGGGCCCGGAGCAGCCCATGATCTGCGACCCAGCAGACGGAACTCAGGAGGAACAGGTACCCATGGAGGAGGAGATGGGAAGTGGCCCGGGGATAGCAGACCCCGAACCCATGTCAGTGTGTTGCGGTCAGGATCCCCACTGCCTGCGCGGCAGACGGACTGCTGCGGATAGGGCCCCGGGCTGGAACACAGTGGAGTGGGTGGGCCTGTGTTCCCCCCTGCCACCCCGTGGCAGTCTCTCCTCCTCCTTGTCCAAGGGGCCTGGGCCTCTGACTGACGATTGGTTTGCTGCCCCGCCCTGACCTAGGGCCTGGGCTAACCCAAACTGACCCAGCTCCTGCTACAAGGCCTGGGCCGCTGACTGACTACTGGTTTGTTCCCCGCCCTGACCCAGGGCCGGAGCTGTTGATTGTGTGCTCAGTCCCTGCACAAAGGCCTGAGCGCCGAACTGCTAATTGTGTGCTCAGCCCCTACCCAAAGGTCTGGGCCCTAACTGTTATTCGCTTTGTAGCGGGGCGGCCTGGCTCCCAGGTACCCCAGGAAGGGACGAGCCCCACCCCGGAACTACTACACTGCAAAAGGCCTTTGTGATGTCACTGCCACACCCACCCATCCCCTGAAGTGCTAATGTCCTGCTGCTGGCCTGACACTTTGAAGGTTTCAGCTACTCTCTGTGGATCACCCCACTCGATGCGTCTTCATTCTAGGAAGCAAGTCGGCTAGACAGTAAAGCATCAGAGGCTGCTCCCAATGCTACACTCAGTGTTTCCAAAATTACTACACTTTATGGCCAGAAGAGACCTTTAGAACATCTCATCTAACCCCCTGCATATCATAGGCTTCCTGTATAGTACAATAGGTACTTTTTGGGCACACACATTCCAGAAAGGCATCTAGTCTTCATGAAATGACATCAAGAGATGGAGAATCCACCACTTTCCCTTTTACTGAGTGCCAGGGGGCTCCATTTCCGCTTCCACTAGCTCGCCATTTACAGTGAGCCAGAGCAGTACCTGCAGCAGGGAATGGGAGTTGCTGATGTCCACAGAGGCACAGCCCTTGCAGTGTCTAAGGCACCTGGCACAAGTGCCGGATGATGCAGAGCTGGTGCATCACTCTGGCCATGACGTCCTCCTGCTGCAAGGGAACGAGAACCTGTCAAAGACTCAAACGCCCCGAGGAATCAGGGGGAATTAAGGGCATCTGGAACCAGCAGTATTTCCACCCAGCACCTCCCCACCACTGAGGGATGAATTCACCTCCTGAACCCCAGAATGGAGTCTTCTTGTCCTTTCTAGTAACCTCCAGTGCCAACCCCCCTCCTTGAAGGATGAGATCCTGCTACTTCCCCCTCAGTGCCCTTGACAGCTGTTCCACCTCCAAACCACAGCTCAAGTTATCAGAACCCTCTTCTCCACCCCCACCCAGGTTGGGCAGGGAGGCGGCTCTAGCAGGGGGGGCAGGAGGGATTCTGCCAGCAGTGAAGTGGGTTGCGGGGAGGTTGAGATCTTGCCCCAATCATCCCAGACACTAATGCTAAGCCACAGGATGGCAGCATCTAGTGTCATTGGAGTTCAAGCACTATTTCAACCTCACAGTTTTGGATCAACTTCCCACAAGGGGAGGTGAAGAGCACCCCCAGCAACACACACACACACACACACACACACACACACACACACACACACACACACACACACACCACTCCTGGTGGTGGCAGGTGAACAGGAGAAAGGACAAAAGAAGTAAGAGATGAAGAGAAAGGAAGGAGGGATGGAGGAAAAGGTAAAACGAAAATGACAAACACTAATGTCCCCTGTGATTCTACGGGACAAAATCCCACAGAGGGAATAAAATTCTGCCACCTTAACCTAGTGTTTTCCATGCCTAGAATTCAGCTGGCACCAGATGGATCAGACTGAGCAGGTTCCAAAACCTCTTGGAGGCTCTTACCTTCTAAATAGGGACGTCTGTTTTCTAGTAAAATCCGTCAAAGGAAAGGAGAAAACTCCAAAGAGGCTCCTGCTCGCACTCACACATGTGAACACTAATACTCTCTCAGTCCTCAAAGAGAGACCTCGAGAAGGAGACTTGCTGAAGCAATAACAGACACTTGGTGGGATAACTCACATGACTGGAGTACTGTCATGGATGGATATAAACTGTTCAGGAAGGACAGGCAGGGCAGAAAAGGTGGGGGAGTTGCATTGTATGTAAGAGAGGAGTATGAGTGCTCAGAGGTCCGGTATGAAACTGTAGAAAAACCTGAGAGTCTCTGCATAAAGTTGAGAAGTGTGAGCAACAAGGGGGATGTCACGGTTGGAGTCTGGTATAGACCACCAGACCAGGGGGATGAGGTGGACGAGGCTTTCTTCTGGCAACTAGCAGAAGTTGCTAGATCGCAGGCCCTGGTTCTCATGGGAGACTTTAATCACCCTGATATCTGCTAGGAGAGCAATACAGCGGTGCACAGACAATCCAGGAAGTTTTTGGAAAGTGTAGGGCACAATTTCCTGGTGCAAGTGCTGGAGGAACCAACTAGGGGCAGAGCTTTTCTCGACCTGCTGCTCACAAACAGGGAAGAATTAGTAGGGGAAGCAAAAGTGGATGGGAACCTGGGAGGCAGTGACCATGAGATGGTCGAGTTCAGGATCCTGACACAAGGAAGAAAGGAGATCAGCACAATACGGACCCTGGACTTCAGAAAAGCAGACTTTGACTCCCTCAGGGAACAGATGGGCAGGATCCCCTGGGAGAATAACATGAAGGCAAAGGGGTCCAGGAGCGCTGGCTGTATTTTAAAGAATCCTTATTGCGGTTGCAGGAACAAACCATCCCGATGTGTAGAAAGAATAGTAAATATGGCAGGCGACCAGCTTGGCTAAACAGTGAAATCCTTGCTGATCTTAAACGCAAAAAAGAAGCTTACAAGAAGTGGAAGATTGGACAAATGACCAGGGAGGAGTATAAAAATATTGCTCAGGCATGCAGGAGTGAAATCAGGAAGGCCAAATCACACTTGGAGTTGCAGCTAGCAAGAGATGTTAAGAGTAACAAGAAGGGTTTCTTCAGGTATGTTAGCAACAAGAAGAAAGTCAAGGAAAGTGTGGGCCCCTTACTGAATGAGGGAGGCAACCTAGTGACTGAGGATGTGGAAAAAGCTAATGTACTCAATGCTTTTTTTGCCTCTGTCTTCACGAACAAGGTCAGCTCCCAGACTGCTGCACTGGGCAGCACAATATGGGGAGAAGGTGACCAGCCCTCTGTGGAGAAAGAAGTGGTTCGGGACTATTTAGAAAAACTGGACGTGCACAACTCCATGGGGCTGGATGCGCTGCATCCGAAGGTGCTAAAGGACTTGGCGGATGAGATTGCACAGCCATTAGCCATTATTTTTGAAAACTCATGGCGATCGAGGGAGGTCCCGGATGACTGGAAAAAGGCTAATGTCGTGCCCATCTTTAAAAAAGGGAAGGAGGAGGATCCGGGGAACTACAGGCCAGTCAGCCTCACCTCAGTCCCTGGAAAAATCATGGAGCAGGTCCTCAAGGAATCAATTATGAAACACTTAGAGGAGAGGAAAGTGATCAGGAACAGTCAGCATGGATTCACCAAGGGGAAGTCGTGCCTGACAAACCTAATTGCCTTCTATGATGAGATAACTGGCTCTGTGGATGAGGGGAAAGCAGTGGATGTGTTATTCCTTGACTTTAGCAAAGCTTTTGATACGCTCTCCCACAGTATTCTTGCCACCAAGTTAAAGAAGTATGGGATGGATGAATGGACTGTAAGGTGGATAGAAAGCTGGCTGGATCGTCGGGCTCAACGGGTAGTGATCAATGGCTCCATGTCTAGTTGGCAGCCGGTTTCAAGCGGAGTAGTGCCCCAAGGGTCGGTCCTGGGGCCGGTTTTGTTTAATATCTTTATTAATGATCTGGAGGATGGTGTGGACTGCACTCTCAGCAAGTTTGCAGATGACACTAAACTAGGAGGCGTGGTAGATACGCTAGAGGGTAGGGATCGGATACAGAGGGACCTAGACAAATTAGAGGATTGGGCCAAAAAAAACCTGATGAAGTTCAACAAGGACAAGTGCAGAGTCCTGCACTTAGGACGGAAGAATCCCATGCACTGCTACAGACTAGGGACCGAATGGCTAGGTAGCAGTTCTGCAGAAAAGGACCTAGGGGTCACAGTGGACGAGAAGCTGGATATGAGTCAACAGTGTGCTCTTGTTGCCAAGAAGGCTAACGGCATTTTGGGCTGTATAAGTAGGGGCATTGCCAGCAGATCGAGGAACGTGATCGTTCCCCTTTATTCGACATTGGTGAGGCCTCATCTGGAATACTGTGTCCAGTTTTGGGCCTGTGGAAGCAGAGAAAGAGCTCACAGGAAGGGGATGCAATGCATGACAGTTCGTTAGCAAGAGTTAGGCTAACTGTAACCCTAATAACGCGAGATTTGTAGATCCAGGAATGTGTGAGGCGGGTGAGAAAGAACTGTGTAAGAAGTCATTATGACCTGGTATAGATAAGGTGTAGAAGACCTTGTGTAGATAAGGTATAGAAAATATTGTATGTTGGCAAGAGTCAAAACAAGTGAAGAAATGAGATATCAAGATGGCCTATGTATAAACAAAACGCAGCTGTCCCTCGTTATTTCTGTAATGAAAGGTATAAATGCTTGCTGTAATTAGTTACCTGGGAGAGACCTGCTTAGCTCTCTCGCTCTGGGCAATTGTGAGAGTTAATAAAGCATCTGACTTGCTGTACCTAAACAAATAGTGAGAACTCTGTTTTTCTCCAACAGGCCCGACACTACAAGAAGGATGTGGAAAAATTGGAAAGAGTCCAGTGGAGAGCAACAAAAATGATTAGGGGTCTGGAGCACATGACTTATGAGGAGAGGCTGAGGGAACTGGGATTGTTTAGTCTCCAGAAGAGAAGAATGAGGGGGGATTTGATAGCAGCCTTCAACTACGTGAAGGGGGGTTCCAAAGAGGATGGAGCTCGGTTGTTCTCAGTGGTGGCAGATGACAGAACAAGGAGCAATGGTCTCAAGTTGCAGTGGGGGAGGTCCAGGTTGGATATTAGGAAACACTATTTCACTAGGAGGGTGGTGAAGCACTGGAATGCGTTAACTAGGGAGGTGGTGGAGTCTCCTTCCTTGGAGGTTTTTAAGGCCCGGCTTGACAAAGCCCTGGCTGGGATGATTTAGTTGGGAATTGGTCCTGCTTTGAGGACGGGGTTGGAGTAGATGACCTCTTGAGGTCCCTTCCAACCCTGATATTCTATGATTCTATGAAGGTCACAGGGGTCTCTGAGGTTTCCCTGGCCCTAAGCCCCTGTCCTGCCTGGCTGATGTCAGCATCTCTCTCTGAGGTTACCACCTCCCTAACACCTTTGACCAATAGGCTGAGGTCCTGAAAAGGCCTTTGTGATGTCACTGCCACACCCACCCATCCCCGGAAGTGCTAATGTCCTGCTGCTGGCCTGACACTTTGAAGGTTTGAGCTACTCTGTGTGGATCACCCCACTCAATGCGTCTTCATTCTAGGAAGCAAGCCGGCTAGACAGTAAAACATCAGAGGCTGCTCCCAATACTACACTCAGTGTTTCCAAAATTTGTAGACTTTATGGCCACAAGAGACCTTTAGAGCATCTCATCTAAGCCCCTGCATATCATAGGCCTCCTGTATAGTACAATAGTTACTTTTTGGGCACACACATTCCAGAAAGGCATCTAGTCTTCATTCAATGACATCAAGAGATGGAGAATCCACCACTTTCCCTTTTAGTGAGTGCCAGGGGGCTCCATTTCCCTTTCCACTAGTTCCCCATTTACAGTGAGACAGAGCAGTACCTGCAGCAGGGAGCGGGAGTTGCTGATGGCCTCAGAGGCACAGCCCCTGCAGTGTCTCAGGAATCTGGCGCAAGTGCCGGATGATGCGGAGCTGGTGCATCACTTTTGGCCGTGACGTCCTCCTGCTGCAAGGGAACGAGAACCTGTCAGAGACTCAAACGCCCCGAGGAATCTGGAGGAATTAAGGGCACCTGGAACCAGCAGTATTTCCACCCAGCACCTGCCGACCACTGAGGGATAAATTCACCTCCTGAACCCCAGAATGGAGTCTTCTTGTCCTTTCTAGTAACCTCCAGTGCCAACCCCCCTCCTTGAAGGATGAGCTCCTGCTATCTCCCCCTCAGTGCCCTTGACAGCTGTTCCACCTCCAAACCACAGCTCAAGTTATTAGTACCTTTGGACACAGACTGGCTAACCTAGTGAGGAGGGCTTTAAACTAGGTTCGACGGGGACATGGTGAGCAAAGCCCACAGGTAAGTGGGGAACATGGAGACCGGGGAGATGGGTCAAAAACGAGAGGGAGTGTGGGCTATATTGTCAGAGAGAAAGGAGGGTCAGGACAAAACTGGGAGGAAAGATCAAACCAGTATCTTAGATGCCTATATACAAATGCGAGAAGTATGGGGAATAAGCAGGAAGAACTGGAAGTGCTAATAAATAAATACAAGTATGACATTGTTGGCATCACTGAAACTTGGTGGGATAATACACATGATTGGAATGTTGGTGTGGATGGGTACAGCTTGCTCAGGAAGGATAGACAGGGGAAAAAGGGAGGAGGTGTTGCCTTGTATATTAAAAATGTACACACTTGGACTGAAGTAGAGATGGACATAGGAGACGGAAGTGTTGAGAGTCTCTGGGTTAGGCTAAAAGGGGTAAAAAAACAAGGGAGATGTCATGCTAGGAGTCTACTACAGGCCACCTAACCAGGTGGAAGAGGTGGATGAGGCTTTTTTTAAGCAACTAACAAAATCATCCAAAGCCCAAGATTTGGTGGTGATGGGGGACTTCAACTATCCGGATATATGTTGGGAAAATAACACAGCGGGGCACAGACTATCCAACAAATTCCTGGACTGCATTGGAGACAACTTTGTATTTCAGAAGGTTGAAAAAGCTACTGGGGGGAAGCTGTTCTTGACTTGATTTTAACAAATAGGGAGGAACTCGTTGAGAATTTGAAAGTAGAAGGCAGCCTGGGTGAAAGTGATCATGAAATCATAGAGTTTGCAATTCTAAGGAAGGGTAGAAGGGAGAACAGCAAAATAGAGACAATGGATTTCAGGAAGGCAGATTTTGGTAAGCTCAGAGAGCTGATAGGTAAGGTCCCATGGAAATCAAGACTGAGGGGAAAAACAACTGAGGAGAGTTGGCAGTTTTTCAAAGGGACACTATTAAGGGCCCAAAAGCAAGCTATTCCGCTGGTTAGGAAAGATAGAAAATGTGGCAAAAGACCATCTTGGCTTAACCATGAGATCTTGCATGATCTAAAAAATAAAAAGGAGTCATATAAAAAATGGAAACTGGGACAGATTACAAAGGATGAATATAGGCAAACAACACAGGAATGCAGGGGCAAGATTAGAAAGGCAAAGGCACAAAATGAGCTCAAACTAGCTACGGGAATAAAGGGAAACAAGAAGACTTTTTATCAATACATTAGAAGCAAGAGGAAGACCAAAGACAGGGTAGGCCCACTGCTTAGTGAAGAGGGAGAAACAGTAACAGGAAACTTGGAAATGGCGGAGATGCTTAATGACTTCTTTGTTTCGGTCTTCACCGAGAAGTCTGAAGGAATGCCTAACATAGTGAATGCTAATGGGAAGGGGGTAGGTTTAGCAGATAAAATAAAAAAAGAACAAGTTAAAAATCACTTAGAAAAGTTAGATGCCTGCAAGTCACCCGGGCCTGATGAAATGCATCCTAGAATACTCAAGGAGCTAATAGAGGAGGTATCTGAGCCTCTAGCTATTATCTTTGGAAAATCATGGGAGACGGGAGAGATTCCAGAAGACTGGAAAAGGGCAAATATAGTGCCCATCTATAAAAAGGGAAATAAAAACAACCCAGGAAACTACAGACCAGAGAGTTTAACTTCTGTGCCAGGGAAGATAATGGAGCAAGTAATTAAGGAAATCATCTGCAAACACTTGGAAGGTGGTAAGGTGATAGGGAACAGCCAGCATGGATTTGTGAAGAACAAATCATGTCAAACCAATCTGATAGCTTTCTTTGATAGGATAACGAGCCTTGTGGATAAGGGTGAGGCTGTGGATGTGGTATACCTAGACTTTAGTAAGGCATTTGATACGGTCTCGCATGATATTTTTATTGATAAACTAGGCAACTACAATTTAGATGGGGCTACTATAAGGTGGGTGCATAACTGGCTGGATAACCGTACTCAGAGAGTTGTTATTAAGAGTTCCCAATCCTGCTGGAAAGCCATAACGAGTGGGGTATCGCAGGGGTCTGTTTTGGGACCGGCGCTGTTCAATATCTTCATCAACGACTTAGATATTGGCATAGAAAGTACGCTTATTAAGTTTGCGGATGATACCAAACTGGGAGGGATTGCAACTGCTTTGGAGGACAGGGTCATAATTCAAAATGATCTGGACAAATTGGAGAAATGGTCTGAGTTAAACAGGATGAAGTTTAACAAAGACAAATGCAAAGTGCTCCACTTAGGAAGGAACAATCAGTTTCACACATACAGAATGGGAAGAGACTGTCTAGGAAGGAGTACGGCAGAAAGGGATCTAGGGGTTATAGTGGACCACAAGCTAAATATGAGTCAACAGTGTGATGCTGTTGTAAAAAAAGCAAACCTGATTCTGGGATGTATTAACAGGTGTGTTGTGAGCAAGACACGAGAAGTCATTCTTCCGCTCTACTCTGCTCTGGTTAGGCCTCAGCTGGAGTATTGTGTCCAGTTCTGGGCACCGCATTTTAAAAAAGATGTGGAGAAATTGGAAAGGGTCCAGAGAAGAGCAACAAGAATGATTAAAGGTCTTGAGAACATGACCTATGAAGGAAGGCTGAAAGAATTGGCTTTGTTTAGTTTGGAAAAGAGAAGACTGAGAGGAGACATGATAGCAGTTTTCAGGTATTTAAAAGGGTGTCATAAGGAGGAGGGAGAAAACTTGTTCACCTTAGCCTCTAAGGATAGAACCAGAAGCAATGGGTTTAAAGTGCAGCAAGGGAGGTCTAGGTTGGACATTAGGAAAAAGTTCCTAACTGTCAGGGTGGTTAAACACTGGAATAAATTGCCGAGGGAGGTTGTGGAATCTCCATTTCTTGAGATATTTAAGAGTAGGTTAGATAAATGTCTATCAGGGATGGTCTAGATGGTATTTGGTCCTGCCACGCGGGCAGGGGACTGGACTCGATGACCTCTCGAGGTCCCTTCCAGTCCGATAATCTATGAATGTATGAAAAAAACACTGTTCTCCACCCCCACCCAGGTTGGCCAGGGAGGCGGCTCTAGCAGGGGGGTCAGGAGGGATTCTGGCAGCAGTGCAGTGGGTTGCGGGGAAGTTGAGATCTTGCCCCAAGTCATCCCAGACACTAATGCTAAGCCACAGGATGGCAGCATCTAGTGTTAGTGGAGTCCAAACACTATTTCAACCCCACAGTTTTCGAGGAACAGGAGAAAGGACAAAACCCACCACCTTGTAGGGTGAGCTCCTGCTACCTCCCCCTCAGTACCCTTGACAGCTGTTCTACCTCCAAACCACAGCTCAAGTTATCAGAACCCTCTTCTCCACCCCAACCCAGGTTGCGCAGGGAGGCGGCCCTAGCAGGGGAGGCAGGAGGGATTCTGCCAGCAGTGAAGTGGGTTGCGGGGAAGTTGAGATCTTGCCCGAAGTTGTCCCAGACACTAATGCTAAGCCACAGGATGGCAGCATCTAGTGTCAGTGGAGTCCAAGCACTATTTGAACCCGACAGATTTGGATCAACTTCCCACAAGGGGAGGTGAAGAGCACCCCCAGCAAAACACACACCACTCCTGGAGGTGGGAGGGGAACAAGAGAAAGGACAAAAGAAGTAAGAGATGAAGAGAAAGGAAGGAGGGATGGAGGAAAAGGTAAAACGAAAAGGACAAACCCTAGTGTCCTCAGTGATTCCACGGGACAAAATTCCAGGGAGGGAATAAAATTCTGCCACCTTAAACTACTGTTTTCCATGCCGAGAATTCAGCTGGCACCAGATGGATCAGACTGAGCAGGTTCCAAAACCTCTTGGAGGCTCTTACCTTCTAATTTTCAAGTAAAATCAGTAAAAGGAAAGGAGAAAACTCGAAAGAGGCTCCTGCTCGCACTCACATACGTCAACCCTAACACTCTCTCAGTCCTCAAAAAGAAACCTCGAGAAGGAGACTTGCTGAAGCAAAGCCACAGGGGTCTCTGAGGTTTTCCTGGTCGTAAGCCCCTGTCCTCCCTGGCTGAAGACAGCATCTCTCTCTGAGGTCACCACCTCCCTAACACCTTTGACCAGTACGCTGAGGTCCTTGAAAAAGCCTTTGTGATATCACTGCCACACCCAAACAAACCCTAAAGTGCTCATGTCCTGCTGCTGGCCTGACACTTTGAAGGTTTGAGCTACGCTCTGTGGATCACACCACAAAATTCGTCTTCATTCTAGGAAGCAAGCTAGCTAGACAGTAAAACATCAGAGGCTGCTCCCAATACTACACTCAGTGTTTCCAAAAGTAGGAGACTTTCTGGCCAGAAGAGACCTTTACAGCATCTCATCTAACCCCCTCCATATCATAGGCCTCCAGTATAGTACAATAGTTACTTTTTGGGCACACACATTCCAGAAAGGCATCTAGTCTTCAATCAATGACATCAAGAGTTGGAGAATCCACCACTTTCCCTTTTAGTGAGTGCCAGGGGCAATTAAGGACACCTGGAACCAGCAGTATTTACACCCAGCACCTGCCCACCACTGAGGGATGAATTCACCTCCTGAACCCCAGAATGGAGTCGTCTTCTCCTTTCTAGGAATCTCCAGTGCCAACCCCCGTCCTTGTAGGGTGAGCTCCTGCTACCTCCCCCTCAGTGCCCTTGACAGCTGTTCCACCTCCAAACCACAGCTCAAGTTATCAGAACCCTCTTCTCCACCCCCACCCAGGTTGGGCAGGGAGGCGGCTCTAGCAGGGGGGGCAGGTGGGATTCTGGCAGCAGTGAAGTGGGTTGCGGGGAGGTTGAGATCTTGCCCCAAGTCATCCCAGACACTAATGCTAAACCACACGATGGCAGCATATAGTGTCAGTGGAGTCCAAGCACTATTTCAACCATACAGTTTTGGATCAACTCCCAACAAGGGGAGGTGAAGAGCACCCCCAGCAACACACACACACACACACACACACACACACACACACACACACACACATATACCACTCCTGGTGGTGGGAGGGGAACAAGAGAAAGGACAAAAGAAGTAAGAGATAAAGAGAAAGGAAGGAGGGATGGAGGAAAAGGTAAAACGAAAAGGACAAACCCTAATGTCTCCAGTGATTCTACCAGACAAAATTACAGGGAGGGATTAAAATTCTGCCACCTTGAACTAGTGTTTTCCATGCCTGCCTAGAATTCAGCTGGCACCAGATGGATCAGACTGAGCAGGTTCCAAAACCTCTTGGAGGCTCTTACTTTCTAAACAGGGATGTCTGTTTTCTAGTAAAATCAGTAAAAGGAAAGGAGACAACTCGAAAGAGGCTCCTGCTCTCACTCAAATACGTGAATCCTAATACTCTCTCAGTCCTCAAGAGAAACCTCGAGAAGGAGACTTGCTGAAGCAAAGCCACAGGGGTCTCTGAGGTTTCCCTGGCCATGCGCCCCTGTCCTGCCTCGCTGATGGCAGCATCTCTCTCTGAGGTTACCACCTCCCTAACACCTTTGACCAATATGCTGAGGTCCTGCAAAAGACCTTTGTGATATCACTGCCACCAATCAAACCCTTAAGTGCTAATGTCCTGCTGCTGGCCTGACACTATGAAGGTTTGAGCTACTCTCTGTGGATCACCCCACTCAATGCGTCTTCATTCTAGGAAGCAAGCGGGCTAGACAGTAAAACATCAGAGGCTGCTCCCAATGCTACACTCAGTGTTTCCAAAATTAGGAGACTTTATGGCCACAAGAGACCTTTAGAGCATCTAATCTAAGCCCCTCCATATCATAGGCTTCCTGTATAGTACAATAGTTACTCTTTGGGCACACACATTCCAGAAAGGCATCTAGTCTTCATTCAATGACATCAAGAGATGGAGAATCCACCACTTTCCCTTTTAGTGAGTGCCAGGGGGCTCCATTTCCCCTTCCACTAGCTCCCCATTTACAGTGAGCCAGAGCAGTACCTGCAGCAGGGAGCGGGAGTTGCTGAAGGCCTCAGAGGAACAGCCCCTGCAGAGTCTCAGGCACCTGGCGCAAGTGCCGGATGATGCGGAGCTGGTGCATCACTTTGGCCGTGACGTCCTCCTGCTGCAAGGGAACGAGAACCTGTCAGAGACTCAAAGGTCCCGAGGAATCAGGGGGAATTAAGGGCACCTGGAACCAGCAGTATTTCCACCCACCACCTGCCCACCGCTGAGGGATGAATTCACCTCCTGAACCCCAGAATGGAGTCGTCTTCTCCTTTCTAGTATCCTCCAGTGCCAACCCCCCTCCTTGTAGGATTAGCTCCTGCTACCTCCCCCTCAGTGTTCTTCACAGCTGTTCCACCTCCAAACCAAACCTCAAGTTATCAGAACCCTCTTCTGCACCCCCAACCAGGTTGGGCATCGAGGCGGCTCTAGCGGGGGGGCAGGAGGGATTCTGCCAGAAGTGAAGTGGGTTGAGGGGAGGTTGAGATCTTGCCCCAAGTCATCCCAGACACTAATGCTAAGCCACAGGATGGCAGCATCTAGTGTCAGTGGAGTCCAAGCACTATTTCAACCATACAGTTTTGGATGAACTCCCCACAAGGGGAGGTGAAGAGCACCCCCAGCAACACACACACAAACACACCACTCCTGGTGGTGAAAGATGACAGAACAACGATCACGTTCCTCGATCTGCTGGCAATGCCCCTACTTATACAGCCCAAAATGCCGTTAGCCTTCTTGGCAACAAGAGCACACTGTTGACTCATATCCAGCTTCTCATCCACTGTGACCCCTAGGTCCTTTTCAGCAGAACTGCTACCTAGCCATTCGGTCCCTAGTCTGTAGCAGTGCATGGGATTCTTCCGTCCTAAGTGCAGGACTCTGCACTTGTCCTTGTTGAACCTCATCAGGTTTTTTTCTGCCCAATCCTCTAATTTGTCTAGGTCCCTCTGTATCCGATCCCTACCCTCTAGTGTATCTACCACGCCTCCTAGTTTAGTGTCATCTGCAAACTTGCTGAGAGTGCAGTCCACACCATCCTCCAGATCATTAATAAAGATATTAAACAAAACCGGCCCCAGGACCGACCCTTGGGGCACTCCACTTGAAACCGGCTGCCAACTAGACATGGAGCCATTGATCACTACCCGTTGAGCCCGACGATCTAGCCAGCTTTCTATCCACCTTACAGTCCATTCATCCAGCCCATACTTCTTTAACTTGGTGGCAAGAATACTGTGGGAGACCGTATCAAAAGCTTTGCTAAAGTCAAGGAATAACACATCCACTGCTTTCCCCTCATCCACAGAGCCAGTTATCTCATCATAGAAGGCAATTAGGTTAGTCAGGCACGACTTCCCCTTCGTGAATCCATGCTGACTGTTCCTGATCACTTTCCTTTCCTCTAAATGTTTCATAATTGATTCCTTGAGGACCTGCTCCATAATTTTTCCAGGGACTGAGGTGAGGCTGACTGGCCTGTAGTTCCCCGGATCCTCCTTCTTCCCTTTTTTAAAGATGGGCACTACATTAGCCTTTTTCCAGTCATCTGGGACCTCCCCCGATCGCCATGAGTTTTCAAAAATAATGGCTAATGGCTCTGCAATCTCACCCGCCAACTCCTTTAGCACCCTCGGATGCAGCGCATCCGGCCCCATGGACTTGTGCACGTCCAGTTTTTCTAAATAGTCCCGAACCACTTCTTTCTCCACAGAGGGCTGGTCACCTTCTCCCCATGCTGTACTGCCCAGTGCAGCAATCTGGGAGCTGACCTTGTGCGTGAAGACAGAGGCAAAAAAATCATTGAGTACATTAGCTTTTTCCACATCCTCGGTCACTAGGTTGCCTCCCTCATTCAGTAAATGGCCCACACTTTCCTTGATTTTCTTCTTGTTGCTAACATACCTGAAGAAACCCTTCTTGTTACTCTTAACATCTCTTGCTAACTGCAACTCCAAGTGTGATTTGGCCTTCCTGATTTCACTCCTGCATGCCTGAGCAATATTTTTATACTCCTCCCTGGTCATTTGTCCAATCTTCCACTTCTTATAAGCCTCTTTTTTGCGTTTAAGATCAGCAAGGATTTCACTGTTTAGCCAAGCTGGTCGCCTGCCATATTTACTATTCTTTCTACACATCGGGATGGTTTATTCCTGCAACCTCAATAAGGATTCTTTAAAATACAGCCAGCTCTCCTGGACCCCTTTGCCCTTCATGTTATTCTCCCAGGGGATCCTGCCCATCTGTTCCCTGAGGGAGTTAAAGTCCAGGGTCCATATTCTGCTGCTCTCCTTTCTTCCTTGTGTCAGGATCCTGAACTCGACCATCTCATGGTCACTGCCTCCCAGGTTCCCATCCACTTTTGCTTCCCCTACTAGTTCTTCCCTGTTTGTGAGCAGCAGGTCAAGAAAAGCTTTGTGCTAATGTCCTGCTGCTGGCCTGACACTTTGAAGGTTTGAGGTTGTCATAACTATAAAGGGAAGGGTAACAGCTGTCCTGTGTACAGTACTATAAAATCCCTCCTGGCCAGAGACTCCAAAATCCTTTTCCCTGTAAAGGGTTAAGAAGCTCAGGTAACCTGGCTGGCATCTGACCTAAAGGACCAATAAGGGGACAAGATACTTTCAAATCTTGGGGAGGGGAAGGCTTTTGTTTGTGTTCTTTGTTTGTGTGGGTGTTCGCCCTCGGGACTGAGAGGGACCAGACATCAATCCAGGTTCTCCACATCTTTCTAAACAAGTCTCTCCTATTTCAAACAAGGCGTGTTAGTTTTCCTTTGTTTTCTCAACTTGTAAATGTACCTTTTACTAGAGTGTTTATCTTTGTTTGCTGTACTTTGAACCTAAGACTAGAGGGGAGTCCTCTGAGCTCTTTAAGTTTGATTACCCTGTAAGGTTAATTTCCATACTGATTTTACAGAGATGATTTTTACCTTTTTCTTTAATTAAAAGCCTTATTTATAAGAACCTGATTGATTTTTCCTTGTTTTAAGATCCAAGGAGTTTGGATCTTGATTCACCAGGAGTTGGTGGGAGGAAGGAGGGGGGATGGTTAATTTCTCCTTGTTTTAAGATCCAAGGGGGTTGGATCTGTATTCACCAGGGAATTGGTGAAAGGTTTCTCAAGGCTACCCAGGGGAGGAAATTAGCCTTGGGATGGTGGTTAAGCTTAGAAGTTTTCATGCAGGCCCCTACATTTGTACCCTAAACTTCAAAGTGGGGATACAGCCTTGACACAGGTACTCTCTGTGGATCACCCCACTCAATGCGTCTTCATTCTAGGAAGCAAGCCGGCTAGACAGTAAAACATCACAGGCTGCTCCCAATACTACACTCAGTGTTTCCAAAATTTGTAGACTTTATGGCCACAAGAGACCTTTAGAGCATCTCATCTAAGCCCCTGCATATCATAGGCCTCCTGTATAGTACAATAGTTACTTTTTGGGCACACACATTCCAGAAAGGCATCTAGTCTTCATTCAATGACATCAAGAGATGGAGAATCCACCACTTTCCCTTTTAGTGAGGGCCAGGGGGCTCCATTTCCCCTTCCACTAGTTCCCCATTTACAGTGAGACAGAGCAGTACCTGCAACAGGGAGCGGGAGTTGCTGAAGGCCTCAGAGGCACAACCCCTGCAGTGTCTCAGGCACCTGGCGCAAGTGATGGATGATGCGGAGCTGGTGCCTCACTTTGGCCGTGACGCCCTCCTGCTGCAAGGGAATGAGAACCAGTCAGACTCAAACGCCCCGAGGAATCAGGGGGAATTAAGGGCACCTGGAACCAGCAGTATTTCCACTCAGCACCTGCCCAACACTGAGGGATGAATTCACCTCCTGAATCCCAGAATGGAGTCTTCTTGTCCTTTCTAGTAACCTCCAGTGCCAATCCCCCTCCTTCTAGGGTGAGCTCCTGCTACCTCCCCCTCAGTGTCCTTGACAGCTGTTCCACCTCCAAACCACAGCTTAAGTCATCAGAAACCTCTTCTAGACCCCCACCAAGGTTGGGCTGGGAGGCGGGTCTAGCAGTGGGGGCAGGAGGGATTCTGGCAGCAGTGAAGTGGGTTGCGGGGAGGTTGAGATCTTGCCCAAGTCATCCGAGACACTAACGCTAACCCACAGGATGGCAGCATCTAGTGTCTGTGGAGTCCAAGCACTATTTCAACACCGCAGTTTTGGATGAACTTCCCACAAGAGGAGGTGAAGATCATCCCCAGCAACACACACACACACACACACACACACACACACACACACCACTCCTGGTGGTGGGAGGGGAACAGGAGAAAGGACAAAAGAAGTAAGAGATGAAGAGAAAGGAAGGAGGGATGGTGGAAAAGGTAAAATGAAAAGGACAAACCCTAATGTCCCCAGTGATTCCACGGGACAAAATCCCGTGTGGACTACAAAATTCTGTCACCTTGAACTAGTGTTTTCCATGCCTAGAATTCAACGGGCACCAGGTGGATCAGACTGAGCAGGTTCCAAAACCTCTTGGAGGCTCTTACCTTCTAAACAGGGACGTCTGTTTTCTAGTAAAATCAGTAAAAGGGAAGGAGAAAACTCGAAAGAGGCTCCTGCTCTCACTCACATACGTGAACCCTAATACTCTCTCAGTCCTCAAAGAGAGACCTCGAGAAGGAGACTTGCTAAAGCAAAGCCACAGGGGTCTCTGAGGTTTCCCTGGCCCTGCGCCCCTGACTGATGTCAGCATCTCTCTCTGAGGTCACCACCTCCCTAACACCTTTGACCAATACGCTGAGATACTGCATGTAGCGGGGCGGCCTGGCTCCCAGGCGCCCCGGGAAGTCAAGGCCACCGCGGCCTGTCCCCACCCCCCGGAAGTCAAGGGGCGGGACAGGAAGTATAAAGGCTAAGCCACAGCGCTCAGTAGCTGGCCGGCAGCGGGAGAGGACAGACGCTGGTGCCCGAGCTCCCGCGGACCTGAGCCTGCCGAGAGCCCGGTATCTTGAAGAACGGTCTGAGCTTCCCCCGCCAAGGGCCCAGAGGGAGTGACAGACCTACCTGCTGCTCGGGGCCCGGAGCAGCCCATGATCTGCGACCCAGCAGACGGAACTCAGGAGGAACAGGTACCCATGGAGGAGGAGATGGGAAGTGGCCCGGGGATAGCAGACCCCGAACCCATGTCAGTGTGTTGCGGTCAGGATCCCCACTGACTGCGCGGCAGACGGACTGCTGCGGATAGGGCCCCGGGCTGGAACACAGTGGAGTGGGTGGGCCTGTGTTCCCCCCTGCCACCCCGTGCTGGGTGGCAGTCTCTCCTCCTCCTTGTCCAAGGGGCCTGGGCCTCTGACTGACGATTGGTTTGCTGCCCCGCCCTGACCTAGGGCCTGGGCTAACCCAAACTGACCCAGCTCCTGCTACAAGGCCTGGGCCGCTGACTGACTACTGGTTTGTTCCCCGCCCTGACCCAGGGCCGGAGCTGTTGATTGTGTGCTCAGTCCCTGCATAAGGGCCTGAGCTCTGAACTGTTGATTGTGTGCTCAGTCCCTGCATAAGGGCCTGAGCTCTGAACTGTTGATTGTGTGCTCAGTCCCTGCACAAAGGCCTGAGCGCCGAACTGCTAATTGTGTGCTCAGCCCCTACCCAAAGGTCTGGGCCCTAACTGTTATTCGCTTTGTAGCGGGGCGGCCTGGCTCCCAGGTACCCCAGGAAGGGACGAGCCCCACCCCGGAACTACTACACTTCAAAAGGCCTTTGTGATGTCACTGCCACACCCACCCATCCCCTGAAGTGCTAATGTCCTGCTGCTGGCCTGACACTTTGAAGGTTTCAGCTACTCTCTGTGGATCACCCCACTCGATGCGTCTTCATTCTAGGAAGCAAGTCGGCTAGACAGTAAAGCATCAGAGGCTGCTCCCAATGCTACACTCAGTGTTTCCAAAATTACTACACTTTATGGCCAGAAGAGACCTTTAGAGCATCTCATCTAACCCCTTGCATACCATAGGCTTGCTGTATAGTACAATAGTTACTCTTTGGGCACACACATTCCAGAAAGGCATCTAGTCTTCATGAAATGACATCAAGAGATGGAGAATCCAACACTTGCCCTTTTAGTGAGTGCCAGGGGGCTCCATTTCCCCTTCCACTAGCTCCCCATTTACAGTGAGCCAGAGCAGTACCTGCAGCAGGGAGCGGGAGTTGCTGATGGCCTCAGAGGCACAGCCCCTGCAGTGTCTCAGGAATCTGGCGCAAGTGCCGGATGATGCGGAGCTGGTGCATCACTTTTGGCCGTGACGTCCTCCTGCTGCAAGGGAACGAGAACCTGTCAGAGACTCAAACGCCCCGAGGAATCAGCGGGAATTAAGGGCACCTGGAACCAGCACTACTTCCACCCATCACCTGCCCACCACTGAGGGAGAAATTCACCTCCTGAACCCCAGAATGGAGTCTTCTTGTCCTTTCTAGTAACCTCCAGTGCCAACCCCCCTCCTTGAAGGATGAGCTCCTGCTATCTCCCCCTCAGTGCCCTTGACAGCTGTTCCACCTCCAAACCACAGCTCAAGTTATTAGTACCTTTGGACACAGACTGGCTAACCTAGTGAGGAGGGCTTTAAACTAGGTTCGACGGGGACAGGTGAGCAAAGCCCACAGGTAAGTGGTGAACATGGAGACCGGGGAGATGGGTCAAAAACGAGAGGGAGTGTGGGCTATATTGTCAGAGGGAAGGGGGGTCAGGACAAAACTGGGAGGAAAGATCAAACCAGTATCTTAGATGCCTATATACAAATGCGAGAAGTATGGGGAATAAGCAGGAAGAACTGGAAGTGCTAATAAATAAATACAACTATGACATTGTTGGCATCACTGAAACTTGGTGGGATAATACACATGATTGGAATGTTGGTGTGGATGGGTACAGCTTGCCCAGGAAGGATAGACGGGGAAAAAGGGAGGAGGTGTTGCCTTGTATATTAAAAATGTACACACTTGGACTGAGGTAGAGATGGACATAGGAGACGGAAGTGTTGAGAGTCTCTGGGTTAGGCTGAAAGGGGTAAAAAACAAGGGAGATGTCATGCTAGGAGTCTACTACAGGCCACCTAACCAGGTGGAAGAGGTGGATGAGGCTTTTTTTAAGCAACTAACAAAATCATCCAAAGCCCAAGATTTGGTGGTGATGGGGGACTTCAACTATCCGGATATATGTTGGGAAAATAACACAGCGGGGCACAGAATATCCAACAAATTCCTGGACTGCATTGGAGACAACTTTTTATTTCAGAAGGTTGAAAAAGCTACTAGGGGAGAAGCTGTTCTAGACTTGATTTTAACAAATAGGGAGGAACTCGTTGAGAATTTGAAAGTAGAAGGCAGCCTGGGTGAAAGTGATCATGAAATCATAGAGTTTGCAATTCTAAGGAAGGGTAGAAGGGAGAATAGCAAAATAGAGACAATGGATTTCAGGAAGGCAGATTTTGGTAAGCTCAGAGAGCTGATAGGTAAGGTCCCATGGGAATCAAGACTGAGGGGAAAAACAACTGAGGAGAGTTGGCAGTTTTTCAAAGGGACACTATTAAGGGCCCAAAAGCAAGCTATTCCGCTGGTTAGGAAAGATAGAAAATGTGGCAAAAGACCACCTTGGCTTAACCATGAGATCTTGCATGATCTAAAAAATAAAAAGGAGTCATATAAAAAATGGAAACTGGGACAGATTACAAAGGATGAATATAGGCAAACAACACAGGAATGCAGGGGCAAGATTAGAAAGGCAAAGGCACAAAATGAGCTCAAACTAGCTACGGGAATAAAGGGAAACAAGAAGACTTTTTATCAATACATTAGAAGCAAGAGGAAGACCAAAGACAGGGTAGGCCCACTGCTTAGTGAAGAGGGAGAAACAGTAACAGGAAACTTGGAAATGGCGGAGATGCTTAATGACTTCTTTGTTTCGGTCTTCACCGAGAAGTCTGAAGGAATGCCTAACCTAGTGAATGCTAATGGGAAGGGGGTAGGTTTAGCAGATAAAATAAAAAAAGAACAAGTTAAAAATCACTTAGAAAAGTTAGATGCCTGCAAGTCACCCGGGCCTGATGAAATGCATCCTAGAATACTCAAGGAGCTAATAGAGGAGGTATCTGAGCCTCTAGCTATTATCTTTGGAAAATCATGGGAGACGGGAGAGATTCCAGAAGACTGGAAAAGGGCAAATATAGTGCCCATCTATAAAAAGGGAAATAAAAACAACCCAGGAAACTACAGACCCTAGTGAGTTTAACTTCTGTGCCAGGGAAGATAATGGAGCAAGTAATTAAGGAAATCATCTGCAAACACTTGGAAGGCGGTAAGGTGATAGGGAACAGCCAGCATGGATTTGTGAAGAACAAATCATGTCAAACCAATCTGATAGCTTTCTTGGATAGGATAACGAGCCTTGTGGATAAGGGTGAGGCTGTGGATGTGGTATACCTAGACTTTAGTAAGGCATTTGATACGGTCTCGCATGATATTTTTATTGATAAACTAGGCAAATACAATGTAGATGGGGCTACTATAAGGTGGGTGCATAACTGGCTGGATAACCGTACTCAGAGAGTTGTTATTAATAGTTCCCAATCCTGCTGGAAAGCCATAACGAGTGGGGTATCGCAGGGGTCTGTTTTGGGACCGGTGCTGTTCAATATCTTCATCAACGACTTAGATATTGGCATAGAAAGTACGCTTATTAAGTTTGCGGATGATACCAAACTGGGAGGGATTGCAACTGCTTTGGAGGACAGGGTCATAATTCAAAATGATCTGGACAAATTGGAGAAATGGTCTGAGTTAAACAGGATGAAGTTTAACAAAGACAAATGCAAAGTGCTCCACTTAGGAAGGAACAATCAGTTTCACACATACAGAATGGGAAGAGACTGTCTAGGAAGGAGTACGGCAGAAAGGGATCTAGGGGTTATAGTGGACCACAAGCTAAATATGAGTCAACAGTGTGATGCTGTTGCAAAAAAAGCAAACCTGATTCTGGGATGTATTAACAGGTGTGTTGTGAGCAAGACACGAGAAGTCATTCTTCCGCTCTACTCTGCTCTGGTTAGGCCTCAGCTGGAGTATTGTGTCCAGTTCTGGGCACCGCATTTTAAAAAAGATGTGGAGAAATTGGAAAGGGTCCAGAGAAGAGCAACAAGAATGATTAAAGGTCTTGAGAACATGACCTATGAAGGAAGGCTGAAAGAATTGGCTTTGTTTAGTTTGGAAAAGAGAAGACTGAGAGGAGACATGATAGCAGTTTTCAGGTATTTAAAAGGGTGTCATAAGGAGGAGGGAGAAAACTTGTTCACCTTAGCCTCTAAGGATAGAACCAGAAGCAATGGGTTTAAAGTGCAGCAAGGGAGGTCTAGGTTGGACATTAGGAAAAAGTTCCTAACTGTCAGGGTGGTTAAACACTGGAATAAATTGCCGAGGGAGGTTGTGGAATCTCCATCTCTTGAGATATTTAAGAGTAGGTTAGATAAATTTCTATCAGGGATGGTCTAGATGGTATTTGGTCCTGCCATGCGGGCAGGGGACTGGACTCGATGATCTCTCGAGGTCCCTTCCAGTCCGATTATCTATGAATGTATGAAAAAAACACTGTTCTCCACCCCCACCCAGGTTGGCCAGGGAGGCGGCTCTAGCAGGGGGGTCAGGAGGGATTCTGGCAGCAGTGAAGTGGGTTGCGGGGAAGTTGAGATCTTGACCCAAGTCATCCCAGACACTAATGCTAAGCCACAGGATGGCAGCATCTAGTGTTAGTGGAGTCCAAACACTATTTCAACCCCACAGTTTTCGAGGAACAGGAGAAAGGACAAAAGAAGTAAGAGATGAAGAGAAAGGAAGGAGGGATGGAGGAAAAGGTAAAACAAAAAGGACAAACCCTAATGTCCCCAGTGATTCTACGGCACAAAATCCAAGGGATGGAATAAAATTCTGCCATCTTAAACTACTGTTTTCCATGCCTAGAATTCAGCTGGCACCACGTGGATCAGACTGAGCAGCTGCCAAAACCTCTTGGAGGCTCTTACCTTCTAAACAGGGACGTCTGTTTTCTAGTAAAATCAGTAAAAGGAAAGGAGAAAACTCAAAAGAGGCTCCTGCACGCACTCACGTACGTGAACCCTAATACTCTCTCAGTCCTCAAAGAAAGACCCCGAGAAGGAGACTTGCTGAAGCAAAGCCACAGGGTCTCTGAGGTTTCCCTGGCCCTGTGCTCCTGTCCTGCCAGGCTGATGTCAGCATCTCTCTCTGAGGTCACCACCTCCCTAACACATTTGACCAATAAGCTGACATCCTGCAAAAGGCCTTTGTGATGTCACTGCCACACCCAACCAAACCCTGAAGTGCTAATGTCCTGCTGCTGGCCTGACACTTTGAAGCTTTGAGGTTGTCATAACTATAAAGGGAAGGGTAACAGCTGTCCTGTGTACAGTACTATAAAATCCTCCTGGCCAGAGACTCCAAAATCCTTTTCCCTGTAAAGGGTTAAGAAGCTCAGGTAACCTGGCTGGCATCTGACCTAAAGGACCAATAAGGGGACAAGATACTTTCAAATCTTGGGGAGGGGAAGGCTTTTGTTTGTGTTCTTTGTTTGTGTGGGTGTTTGCCCTCGGGACTGAGAGGGACCAGACATCAATCCAGGTTCTCCACATCTTTCTAAACAAGTCTCTCCTATTTCAAACAAGGCGTGTTAGTTTTCCTTTGTTTTCTCAACTTGTAAAGGTACCTTTTACTAGAGTGTTTATCTTTGTTTGCTGTACTTTGAATCTAAGACTAGAGGGGAGTCCTCTGAGCTCTTTAACTTTGATTACCCTGTAAGGTTAATTTCCATACTGATTTTACAGAGATGATTTTTACCTTTTTCTTTAATTAAAAGCCTTATTTATAAGAACCTGATTGATTTTTCCTTGTTTTAAGATCCAAGGAGTTTGGATCTTGATTCACCAGGAGTTGGTGGGAGGAAGGAGGGGGGATGGTTTATTTCTCCTTGTTTTAAGATCCAAGGGGTTTGATCTGTATTCACCAGGGAATTGGTGAAAGGTTTCTCAAGGCTACCCAGGGGAGGAAATTAGCCTTGGGATGGTGGTTAAGCTTAGAAGTTTTCATGCAGGCCCCTACATTTGTACCCTAAACTTCAAAGTGGGGATACAGCCTTGACACAGGTACTCTCTGTGGATCAACCCACTCAATGCGTCTTCATTCTAGGAAGCAAGCCGGCTAGACAGTAAAACATCACAGGCTGCTCCCAATACTACACTCAGTGTTTCCAAAATTAGTAGACTTTATGGCCACAAGAGACCTTTAGAGCATCTCATCTAAGCCCCTGCATATCATAGGCCTCCTGTATAGTACAATAGTTACTTTTTGGGCACACACATTCCAGAAAGGCATCTAGTCTTCATTCAATGACATCAAGAGATGGAGAATCCACCACTTTCCCTTTTAGTGAGTGCCAGGGGGCTCCATTTCCCCTTCCACTAGTTCCCCATTTACAGTGAGACAGAGCAGTACCTGCAGCAGGGAGCGGGAGTTGCTGAAAGACTCAGAGGAACAACCCATGCAGTGTCTCAGGCACCTGGCGCAAGTGGCGGATGATGCGGGTGCATCACTTTTGCCGTGACGTCCTCCTGCTGCAAGGGAACGAGAACCTGTCAGAGACTCAAACGCCCCGAGGAATCAGGGGGAATTAAGGGCACCGGGAACCAGCAGTATTTCCACTCAGCACCTGCCCAACACTGAGGGATGAATTCACCTCCTGAACCCCAGAATGGAGTCTTCTTGTCCTTTCTAGTAACCTCCAGTGCCAAATCCCCTCCTTGAAGGGTGAGCTGCTGCTACCTCCCTCTCAGTGCCCTTGACAGATGTTCCACCACCAAACCACAGCTCAAGTTATCAGAACCCTCTTCTCCACCCCCACCCAGGTTGGCCAGGGAGGCGGCTCTAGCAGGGGTGGCAGGAGGGATTCTGCCAGCAGTGAAGTGGGTTGCGGGGAGGTTGAGATCTTGCCCCAAGTCATCCCAGACACCAATGCTAATCCACACGATGGCAGCATCTAGTGTCAGTGGAGTCCAAGCACTATTTCAACCACACAGGTTTGGATGAACTCCCCACAAAGGGAGGTGAAGAGCACCCCCAGCAACACACAAACACACACAGACACACAAACCACTCCCGGTGGTGGGAGGGGAACAGGAGAAAGGACAAAAGAAGTAAGAGATGAAGAGAAAGGAAGGAGGGAGGGAGGAAAAGGTAAAACGAAAAGGACAAACACTAATGTCCCCAGTGATTCTACGGGACAAAATCACAGGGAGGGAATAAAATTCTGCCACCTTGAACTAGTGTTTTCCATGCTTAGAATTCAGCTGGCACCAGGTGGATCAGACTGAACAGGATACAAACCTCTCCGAGGCACTTACTTTCCTCAAAGAGAGACCTCAAGGAGGAGACTTGCTGAAGCAAAGCCAGAGGGGTCTCTGAGGTTTCCCTGGCCCTCATGTCAGCATCTCTCTCTGAGGTCACCACCTCCCTAACACATTTGACCAATAAGCTGACGTCCTGCAAAAGGCCTTTGTGATGTCACTGCCACACCCAACCAAACCCTGAAGTGCTAATGTCCTCCTGCTGGCCTGACACTTTGAAGGTTTGAGCTACTCTGTGTGAATCACCCCACTCAATGGGTCTTCATTCTAGGAAGCAAGTCGGCTAGACAATAAAACATCAGAGGCTGCTCCCAATGCTAAATTCCGTGTTTCCAAAATTACTACACTTTATGGCCAGAAGAGACCTTTAGAGCATCTAATCTAAGCCCCTGCATATCATGGGCTTCCTGTATAGTACAATAGTTACTTTTTGGGTACAAACATTCCAGAAAGGTATCTAGTCTAAATTAAATGACATTAAGAGATGGAGAATCCATCACTTTCCCTTTTAGTGAGTGCCAGGGGGCTCCATTTCCCCTTCCACTAGCTCCCCATTTACAGTGAGCCAGAGCAGTACCTGCAGCAGGGAGCGGGAGTTCCTGAAGGCCTCAGAGGCGCAGCCCCTGCAGTGTCTCAGGCACGTGGTGTAAGTGCAGGATGATGCGGAGCTGGTGCATCATTTTGGCCGTGACGTCCTCCTGCTGCAAGGGAACGAGAACCTGTCAGAGACTCAAACGCCCCGAGGAATCAGGGGGAATTAAGGGAACCTGGAACCAGCAGTATTTCCACCCAGCACCTGCCCATCAATGAGAGATGAATTCACCTCCTGAACCCCAAAATGGAGTCTTCTTGTCCTTTCTAGAAACCTCCAGAGCCAACCCCCGTCCTTGTAGGGTGAGCTCCTGCTACCTCCTGCTCAGTGCCCTTCACAGATATTCCACCTCCAAGCCACAGCTCAAGTCATCAGAACCCTCTTCTCCACCCCGACACAGGTTGGGCTGGGAGGCGGCTCTAACAGGGTGTGCAGGAGGGATTCTGACAGCAGTGAAGTGGGTTGCAGGGAGGTTGAGATCTTGACCCAAGTCATCCCAGACACTAATCCTAAGTGTCACAATGGCAGCATCTACTGTCAGTGGGGTCCAAGCACTATTTCAACCCCACAGTTTTGGATCAACTCCCCACAAGGGGAGGAGAAGAGAACCATCAGCACCACACACACACACACACACACACACACACCACTCCTGGTGGTGTGAGGGGAACAAGAGAAAGGACAAAAGAAGTAAGAGATGAAGAGAAAGGAAGGAGGGATGGAGGAAAAGGGAAAAGGAAAAGGACAAACCCTAATGTCCCCATGTCGGACATCAGGAATGGTAACATACATAAGCCAGTATGTGAACACTTCAATCTCCCTGGTCATTCTATTACAGATTTAAAAGTCACTATCATTGAACAAAAAAAACTTCAGAAACAGACTTCAAAGAGAAACAGCAGAACTAAAATTCATTTGCAAATTCAACACCATTAATCTGGGTTTGAATAGGGACTGGGAGTGGCTGGCTCACTACAGAAGCAGCTTTTCCTCTCCTGGAATTGACACCTCCTCATCTATTATTGGGAGTGGACTACATCCACCCTGATTTTTGAATTGGCCCTGTCAACACTGGTTCTCCACTTGTGAAGTAACTCCCTGCTCTCCATGTGTCAGTATATAATGCCTGCATCTGTAACTTTCACTCTATGCATCCGAAGAAGTGAGGTTTTTACTCACGAAAGCTTATGCCCAAATAAATCTGTTAGTCTTTAAGGTGCCACCAGACTCCTTGTTGTTTTCCTAATATCCCCAGTCATTCTACGGGACAAAATCCCAGGGAGGGAATAAAATTCTGCCACCTTAAACTAGTGTTTTCCATGCCTAGAATTCAGATGGCACCAGGTGGATCAGACTGAACAGGTTACAAACCTCTCCGAGGCACTTACTTTCCTAACAGGGACTTCTGTTTTCTAGTAAAATGGGTAAAAGGAAAGGAGAAAACTTGAAAGAGGCTCCTGCTCACACTCACATATGTGAACCCTAATACTCTCTCAGTCCTCAAAGAGAGCTCGAGAAGGAGACTTGCTGAAGCAAAGCCACAGGGGTCTCTGAGGTTTCCCTGGCCCTGCGCCCCTGTTTTACCTGGCTGATGTGAGCATCTCTCTCTGAGGTCACCACCTCCCTAACAACTTTGACCAATAGGCTGAGCTCCTGCAAAAGGCCTTTGTGATGTCACTGCCACACCCACCCATCCCCTGAAGTGCTAATATCCTGCTGCTGGCCTGACATTTTGAAGGTTTGAGCTACTCTCTGTGGATCACCCCACTCAATGCGTCTTCATTCTAGGAAGCAAGCCAGTTAGACAGTAAAACATTAGAGGCTGCTCCCAATGCTACACTCAGTGTTTCCAAAATTAATACACTTTATGGCCAGAAGAGACCTTTAGAGCATCTCATCTAACACCCTGCATATCATAGGCTTCCTGTATAGGACAATAGTTACTTTTTGGGCACAAACATTCCAGAAAGGCATCTAGTTTCATTCAATGACTTCAAGAGATGGAGAATCCACCACTTTCCCTTTCACTGAGTGCCAGGGGGCTCCATTTCCCCTTCCACTAGCTCCCCATTTACAGTGAGCCAGAGCAGTACCTGCAACAGGGAGCGGGAGTTGCTGAAGGCCTCAGAGGCACAACCCCTTCAGTGTCTCAGGCACCTGGCGCAAGTGATGGATGATGCGGAGCTGGTGCCTCACTTTGGCCGTGACGCCCTCCTGCTGCAAGGGAATGAGAACCAGTCAGACTCAAACGCCCCGAGGAATCAGGGGGAATTAAGGGCACCTGGAACCAGCAGTATTTCCACTCAGCACCTGCCCAACACTGAGGGATGAATTCACCTCCTGAATCCCAGAATGGAGTCTTCTTGTCCTTTCTAGTATCCTCCAGTGCCAATCCCCCTCCTTCTAGGGTGAGCTCCTGCTACCTCCCCCTCAGTGTCCTTGACAGCTGTTCCACCTCCAAACCACAGCTTAAGTCATCAGAAACCTCTTCTAGACCCCCACCAAGGTTGGGCTGGGAGGCGGGTCTAGCAGTGGGGGCAGGAGGGATTCTGGCAGCAGTGAAGTGGGTTGCGGGGAGGTTGAGATCTTGCCCAAGTCATCCGAGACACTAACGCTAAGCCACAGGATGGCAGCATCTAGTGTCTGTGGAGTCCAAGCACTATTTCAACCCCACAGTTTTGGATGAACTTCTCACAAGAGGAGGTGAAGATCATCCCCAGCAACACACACACACACACACACACACACACACACACACACACACACACCACTCCTGGTGGTGGGAGGGGAACAGGAGAAAGGACAAAAGAAGTAAGAGATGAAGAGAAAGGAAGGAGGGATGGTGGAAAAGGTAAAACGAAAAGGACAAACCCTAATGTCCCCAGTGATTCCACGGGACAAAATCCCGTGTGGACTACAAAATTCTGTCACCTTGAACTAGTGTTTTCCATGCCTAGAATTCAACGGGCACCAGGTGGATCAGACTGAGCAGGTTCAAAAACCTCTTGGAGGCTCTTACCTTCTAAACAGGGACGTCTGTTTTCTAGTAAAATCAGTAAAAGGGAAGGAGAAAACTCGAAAGAGGCTCCTGCTCTCACTCACATACGTGAACCCTAATACTCTCTCAGTCCTCAAAGAGAGACCTCGAGAAGGAGACTTGCTAAAGCAAAGCCACAGGGGTCTCTGAGGTTTCCCTGGCCCTGCGCCCCTGACTGATGTCAGCATCTCTCTCTGAGGTCACCACCTCCCTAACACCTTTGACCAATACGCTGAGATACTGCATGTAGCGGGGCGGCCTGGCTCCCAGGCGCCCCAGGAAGTCAAGGCCACCGCGGCCTGTCCCCACCCCCCGGAAGTCAAGGGGCGGGACAGGAAGTATAAAGGCCAAGCCACAGCGCTCAGTAGCTGGCCGGCAGCGAGAGAGGACAGACGCTGGTGCCCGAGCTCCCGCGGACCTGAGCCTGCCGAGAGCCCGGTATCCTGAGGAACGGTCTGAGCTTCCCCCCGCCAAGGGCCCAGAGGGAGTGACAGACCTACCTGCTGCTCGGGGCCCGGAGGAGCCCATGATCTGCGACCCAGCAGACGGAACTCAGGAGGAACAGGTACCCATGGAGGAGGAGATGGGAAGTGGCCCGGGGATAGCAGACCCCGAACCCATGTCAGTGTGTTGCGGTCAGGATCCCCACTGACTGCGCGGCAGACGGACTGCTGCGGATAGGGCCCCGGGCTGGAACACAGTGGAGTGGGTGGGCCTGTGTTCCCCCCTGCCACCCCGTGCTGGGTGGCAGTCTCTCCTCCTCCTTGTCCAAGGGGCCTGGGCCTCTGACTGACGACTGGTTTGCTGCCCCGCCCTGACCTAGGGCCTGGGCTAACCCAAACTGACCCAGCTCCTGCTACAAGGCCTGGGCCGCTGACTGACTACTGGTTTGTTCCCCGCCCTGACCCAGGGCCGGAGCTGTTGATTGTGTGCTCAGTCCCTGCATAAGGGCCTGAGCTCTGAACTGTTGATTGTGTGCTCAGTCCCTGCATAAGGGCCTGAGCTCTGAACTGTTGATTGTGTGCTCAGTCCCTGCACAAAGGCCTGAGCGCCGAACTGCTAATTGTGTGCTCAGCCCCTACCCAAAGGTCTGGGCCCTAACTGTTATTCGCTTTGTAGCGGGGCGGCCTGGCTCCCAGGTACCCCAGGAAGGGACGAGCCCCACCCCGGAACTACTACACTGCAAAAGGCCTTTGTGATGTCACTGCCACACCCACCCATCCCCTGAAGTGCTAATGTCCTGCTGCTGGCCTGACACTTTGAAGGTTTCAGCTACTCTCTGTGGATCACCCCACTCGATGCGTCTTCATTCTAGGAAGCAAGTCGGCTAGACAGTAAAGCATCAGAGGCTGCTCCCAATGCTACACTCAGTGTTTCCAAAATTACTACACTTTATGGCCAGAAGAGACCTTTAGAACATCTCATCTAACCCCCTGCATATCATAGGCTTCCTGTATAGTACAATAGGTACTTTTTGGGCACACACATTCCAGAAAGGCATCTAGTCTTCATGAAATGACATCAAGAGATGGAGAATCCACCACTTTCCCTTTTACTGAGTGCCAGGGGGCTCCATTTCCCCTTCCACTAGCACCCCATTTACAGTGAGCCAGAGCAGTACCTGCAGCAGGGAGCGGGAGTTGCTGATGGCCTCAGAGGCACAGCCCCTGCAGTGTCTAAGGCACCTGGCACAAGTGCCGGATGATGCGGAGCTGGTGCATCACTCTGGCCATGACGTCCTCCTGCTGCAAGGGAACGAGAACCTGTCAAAGACTCAAACGCCCCGAGGAATCAGGGGGAATTAAGGGCACCTGGAACCAGCAGTATTTAAACTGACTACCTGCCCACCACTGAGGGATGAATTCACCTCCTGAACCCCAGAATGGAGTCTTCTTGTCCTTTCTAGTAACCTCCAGTGCCAACCCACCACCTTGTAGGGTGAGCTCCTGCTACCTCCCCCTCAGTACCCTTGACAGCTGTTCCACCTCCAAACCAGAGCTCAAGTTATCAGAACCCTCTTCTCCACCCCCACCCAGGTTGGGCAGGGAGGCGGCTCTAGCAGGGGGGGCAGGAGGGATTCTGCCAGCAGTGAAGTGGGTTGCGGGGAGGTTGAGATCTTGCCCCAATCATCCCAGACACTAATGCTAAGCCACAGGATGGCAGCATCTAGTGTCATTGGAGTTCAAGCACTATTTCAACCCCACAGTTTTGGATCAACTTCCCACAAGGGGAGGTGAAGAGCACCCCCAGCAACACACACACACACACACACACACACACACACACACACACCACTCCTGGTGGTGGCAGGTGAACAGGAGAAAGGACAAAAGAAGTAAGAGATGAAGAGAAAGGAAGGAGGGATGGAGGAAAAGGTAAAACGAAAATGACAAACACTAATGTCCCCTGTGATTCTACGGGACAAAATCCCACAGAGGGAATAAAATTCTGCCACCTTAACCTAGTGTTTTCCATGCCTAGAATTCAGCTGGCACCAGATGGATCAGACTGAGCAGGTTCCAAAACCTCTTGGAGGCTCTTACCTTCTAAATAGGGACGTCTGTTTTCTAGTAAAATCCGTCAAAGGAAAGGAGAAAACTCCAAAGAGGCTCCTGCTCGCACTCACACATGTGAACACTAATACTCTCTCAGTCCTCAAAGAGAGACCTCGAGAAGGAGACTTCCTGAAGCAATAACAGACACTTGGTGGGATAACTCACATGACTGGAGTACTGTCATGGGTGGATATAAACTGTTCAGGAAGGACAGGCAGGGCAGAAAAGGTGGGGGAGTTGCATTGTATGTAAGAGAGGAGTATGAGTGCTCAGAGGTCCGGTATGAAACTGTAGAAAAACCTGAGAGTCTCTGCATAAAGTTGAGAAGTGTGAGCAACAAGGGGGATGTCACGGTTGGAGTCTGGTATAGACCACCAGACCAGGGGGATGAGGTGGACGAGGCTTTCTTCTGGCAACTAGCAGAAGTTGCTAGATCGCAGGCCCTGGTTCTCATGGGAGACTTTAATCACCCTGATATCTGCTAGGAGAGCAATACAGCGGTGCACAGACAATCCAGGAAGTTTTTGGAAAGTGTAGGGCACAATTTCCTGGTGCAAGTGCTGGAGGAACCAACTAGGGGCAGAGCTTTTCTCGACCTGCTGCTCACAAACAGGGAAGAATTAGTAGGGGAAGCAAAAGTGGATGGGAACCTGGGAGGCAGTGACCATGAGATGGTCGAGTTCAGGATCCTGACACAAGGAAGAAAGGAGAGCAGCAGAATACGGACCCTGGACTTCAGAAAAGCAGACTTTGACTCCCTCAGGGAACAGATGGGCAGGATCCCCTGGGAGAATAACATGAAGGGCAAAGGGGTCCAGGAGAGCTGGCTGTATTTTAAAGAATCCTTATTGCGGTTGCAGGAACAAACCATCCCGATGTGTAGAAAGAATAGTAAATATGGCAGGCGACCAGCTTGGCTAAACAGTGAAATCCTTGCTGATCTTAAACGCAAAAAAGAAGCTTACAAGAAGTGGAAGATTGGACAAATGACCAGGGAGGAGTATAAAAATATTGCTCAGGCATGCAGGAGTGAAATCAGGAAGGCCAAATCACACTTGGAGTTGCAGCTAGCAAGAGATGTTAAGAGTAACAAGAAGGGTTTCTTCAGGTATGTTAGCAACAAGAAGAAAGTCAAGGAAAGTGTGGGCCCCTTACTGAATGAGGGAGGCAACCTAGTGACTGAGGATGTGGAAAAAGCTAATGTACTCAATGCTTTTTTTGCCTCTGTCTTCACGAACAAGGTCAGCTCCCAGACTGCTGCACTGGGCAGCACAATATGGGGAGAAGGTGACCAGCCCTCTGTGGAGAAAGAAGTGGTTCGGGACTATTTAGAAAAACTGGACGTGCACAACTCCATGGGGCTGGATGCGCTGCATCCGAGGGTGCTAAAGGACTTGGCGGATGAGATTGCACAGCCATTAGCCATTATTTTTGAAAACTCATGGCGATCGAGGGAGGTCCCGGATGACTGGAAAAAGGCTAATGTAGTGCCCATCTTTAAAAAGGGGAAGGAGGAGGATCCGGGGAACTACAGGCCAGTCAGCCTCACCTCAGTCCCTGGAAAAATCATGGAGCAGGTCCTCAAGGAATCAATTATGAAACACTTAGAGGAGAGGAAAGTGATCAGGAACAGTCAGCATGGATTCACCAAGGGGAAGTCGTGCCTGACTAACCTAATTGCCTTCTATGATGAGATAACTGGCTCTGTGGATGAGGGGAAAGCAGTGGATGTGTTATTCCTTGACTTTAGCAAAGCTTTTGATACCTTGACTTTAGCAAAGCTTTTGATACGCTCTCCCACAGTATTCTTGCCACCAAGTTAAAGAAGTATGGGATGGATGAATGGACTGTAAGGTGGATAGAAAGCTGGCTGGATCGTCGGGCTCAACGGGTAGTGATCAATGGCTCCATGTCTAGTTGGCAGCCGGTTTCAAGCGGAGTAGTGCCCCAAGGGTCGGTCCTGGGGCCGGTTTTGTTTAATATCTTTATTAATGATCTGGAGGATGGTGTGGACTGCACTCTCAGCAAGTTTGCAGATGACACTAAACTAGGAGGCGTGGTAGATACGCTAGAGGGTAGGGATCGGATACAGAGGGACCTAGACAAATTAGAGGATTGGGCCAAAAAAAACCTGATGAAGTTCAACAAGGACAAGTGCAGAGTCCTGCACTTAGGACGGAAGAATCCCATGCACTGCTACAGACTAGGGACCGAATGGCTAGGTAGCAGTTCTGCAGAAAAGGACCTAGGGGTCACAGTGGACGAGAAGCTGGATATGAGTCAACAGTGTGCTCTTGTTGCCAAGAAGGCTAACGGCATTTTGGGCTGTATAAGTAGGGGCATTGCCAGCAGATCGAGGAACGTGATCGTTCCCCTTTATTCGACATTGGTGAGGCCTCATCTGGAATACTGTGTCCAGTTTTGGGCCTGTGGAAGCAGAGAAAGAGCTCACAGGAAGGGGATGCAATGCATGACAGTTCGTTAGCAAGAGTTAGGCTAACTGTAACCCTAATAACGCGAGATTTGTAGAAGCGAGGAATGTGTGAGGCGGGTGAGAAAGAACTGTGTAAGAAGTCATTATGACCTGGTATAGATAAGGTGTAGAAGACCTTGTGTAGATAAGGTATAGAAAATATTGTATGTTGGCAAGAGTCAAAACAAGTGAAGAAATGAGATATCAAGATGGCCTATGTATAAACAAAACGCAGCTGTCCCTCGTTATTTCTGTAATGAAAGGTATAAATGCTTGCTGTAATTAGTTTCCTGGGAGAGACCTGCTTAGCTCTCTCCCTCTGGGCAATTGTGAGAGTTAATAAAGCATCTGACTTGCTGTATCTAAACAAATAGTGAGAACTCTGTTTTTCTCCGACAGGCCCCACACTACAAGAAGGCTGTGGAAAAATTGGAAAGAGTCCAGTGGAGAGCAACAAAAATGATTAGGGGTCTGGAGCACATGACTTATGAGGAGAGGCTGAGGGAACTGGGATTGTTTAGTCTCCAGAAGAGAAGAATGAGGGGGGATTTGATAGCAGCCTTCAACTACGTGAAGGGGGGTTCCAAAGAGGATGGAGCTCGGTTGTTCTCAGTGGTGGCAGATGACAGAACAAGGAGCAATGGTCTCAAGTTGCAGTGGGGGAGGTCCAGGTTGGATATTAGGAAACACTGTTTCACTAGGAGGGTGGTGAAGCACTGGAATGCATTAACTAGGGAGGTGGTGGAGTCTCCTTCCTTGGAGGTTTTTAAGGCCCGGCTTGACAAAGCCCTGGCTGGGATGATTTAGTTGGGAATTGGTCCTGCTTTGAGGACGGGGTTGGAGTAGATGACCTCTTGAGGTCCCTTCCAACCCTGATATTCTATGATTCTATGATTCTATGAAAGTCACAGGGGTCTCTGAGGTTTCCCTGGCCCTAAGCCCCTGTCCTGCCTGGCTGATGTCAGCATCTCTCTCTGAGGTTACCACCTCCCTAACACCTTTGACCAATAGGCTGAGGTCCTGAAAAGGCCTTTGTGATGTCACTGCCACACCCACCCATCCCCGGAAGTGCTAATGTCCTGCTGCTGGCCTGACACTTTGAAGGTTTGAGCTACTCTGTGTGGATCACCCCACTCAATGCGTCTTCATTCTAGGAACCAAGCCGGCTAGACAGGAAAACATCAGAGGCTGCTCCCAATACTACACTCAGTGTTTCCAAAATTTGTAGACTTTATGGCCACAAGAGACCTTTAGAGCATCTCATCTAAGCCCCTGCATATCATAGGCCTCCTGTATAGTACAATAGTTACTTTTTGGGCACACACATTCCAGAAAGGCATCTAGTCTTCATTCAATGACATCAAGAGATGGAGAATCCACCACTTTCCCTTTTAGTGAGTACCAGGGGGCTCCATTTCCCCTTCCACTAGTTCCCCATTTACAGTGAGACAGAGCAGTACCTGCAGCAGGGAGCGGGAGTTGCTGATGGCCTCAGAGGCACAGCCCCTGCAGTGTCTCAGGAATCTGGCGCAAGTGCCGGATGATGCGGAGCTGGTGCATCACTTTTGGCCGTGACGTCCTCTGCTGCAAGGGAACGAGAACCTGTCAGAGACTCAAACGCCCCGAGGAATCAGCGGGAATTAAGGGCACCTGGAACCAGCACTACTTCCACCCATCACCTGCCCACCACTGAGGGATAAATTCACCTCCTGAACCCCAGAATGGAGTCTTCTTGTCCTTTCTAGTAACCTCCAGTGCCAACCCCCCTCCTTGTAGGGTGAGCTCCTGCTACCTCCCCCTCAGTGCCCTTGACAGCTGTTCCACCTCCAAACCACAGCTCAAGTTGTCAGAACCCTCTTCTCCACCCCCACCCAGGTTGGGCAGGGAGGCGGCTCTAGCAGGGGGGGCAGGTGGGATTCTGGCAGCAGTGAAGTGGGTTGCGGGGAGGTTGAGATCTTGCCCCAAGTCATCCCAGACACTAATGCTAAACCACACGATGGCAGCATCTAGTGTCAGTGGAGTCCAAGCACTATTTCAACCATACAGTTTTGGATCAACTCCCAACAAGGGGAGTTGAAGAGCACCCCCAGCAACACACACACACACACACACACACACACACACCACTCCTGGTGGTGGGAGGGGAACAAGAGAAAGGACAAAAGAAGTAAGAGATAAAGAGAAAGGAAGGAGGGATGGAGGAAAAGGTAAAACGAAAAGGACAAACCCTAATGTCCCCAGTGATTCTACCAGACAAAATTACAGGGAGGGATTAAAATTCTGCCACCTTGAACTAGTGTTTTCCATGCCTGCCTAGAATTCAGCTGGCACCAGATGGATCAGACTGAGCAGGTTCCAAAACCTCTTGGAGGCTCTTACTTTCTAAACAGGGATGTCTGTTTTCCAGTAAAATCAGTAAAAGGAAAGGAGACAACTCGAAAGAGGCTACTGCTCTCACTCAAATACGTGAATCCTAATACTCTCTCAGTCCTCAAGAGAAACCTCGAGAAGGAGACTTGCTGAAGCAAAGCCACAGGGGTCTCTGAGGTTTCCCTGGCCATGCGCCCCTGTCCTGCCTCGCTGATGGCAGCATCTCTCTCTGAGGTTACCACCTCCCTAACACCTTTGACCAATATGCTGAGGTCCTGCAAAAGACCTTTGTGATATCACTGCCACCAATCAAACCCTTAAGTGCTAATGTCCTGCTGCTGGCCTGACACTATGAAGGTTTGAGCTACTCTCTGTGGATCACCCCACTCAATGCGTCTTCATTCTAGGAAGCAAGTGGGCTAGACAGTAAAACATCACAGGCTGCTCACAATGCTACACTCAGTGTTTCCAAAATTAGTAGACTTTATGGCCACAAGAGACCTTTAGAGCATCTAATCTAAGCCCCTGCATATCATAGGCTTCCTGTATAGTACAATAGTTACTCTTTGGGCACACACATTCCAGAAAGGCATCTAGTCTTCATTCAATGACATCAAGAGATGGAGAATCCACCACTTTCCCTTTTAGTGAGTGCCAGGGGGCTCCATTTCCCCTTCCACTAGCACCCCATTTACAGTGAGCCAGAGCAGTACCTGCAGCAGGGAGTGGGAGTTGCTGATGTCCACAGAGGCACAGCCCTTGCAGTGTCAACTTCCCACAAGGGGAGGTGAAGAGCACCCCCAGCAACACACACACACACACCACTCCTGGTGGTGGGAGGGGAACAAGAGAAAGCAAGGAGGGATGGAGGAAAAGGTAAAACGAAAAGGACAAACCCTAATGTTCCCAGTGATTCTATGGCACAAAATCCCAGGTGGGCTATAAAATTCTGCCACCTTGAACTAGTGTTTTCCATGCCTAGAATTCAGCTGGCACCAGATGGATCAGACTGCAGACTGAGCAGGTTAAAAACCTCTCCAAGGTTCTTACCTTCTCAACAGGCACGTCTGTTTTCTAGTAAAATCAATAAAAGGAGAAACTCGAAAGAGGTTCCTCCTCGCGCTCACATACTTGAACCCTAATACTCTCTGAGTCCTAAAAAGGGAGACCTCGAGAAGGAGACTTGCTAAAGCAAAGCCAAAGGGGTCTCTGAGGTTTCCCTGGCCCTGCGCTCCTGTCCTGCCTGGCTGATGTCAGCATCTCTCTCTCAGGTAACCACCTCCCTAACACGTTTGACCCATAGGCTGAGGTCCAGGATAAGGCCTTTGTGATATCACTGCCACACCCAATCAAACCCTAAAGTGCTAATGTCCTGCTACTGGCCTGACACTTTGAAGGTTTGAGCTACTCTCTGTGGATCACCCCACTCAATGCATCCTCATTCTAGGAAGCAAGCGGGCTAGACAGTAAAACATCAGAGGCTGCTCCCAATGCTACACTCAGTGTTTCCAAAATTAGTAGACTTTATGGTAAGAAGAGACCATCTAATCTAACCCGCTGCATATCATAGGCTTACTGTATAGTACAATAGTTACTCTTTGGGCACACACATTCCAGAAAGGCATCTAGTCTTCATTCAATGATATCAAGAGATGGAGAAACCACCACTTTCCCTTTTAGTGAGGGCCAGGGGGCTCCATTTCCCCTTCCACTAGCTCCCCATTTACAGTGAGCCAGAGCAGTACCTGCAGCAGGGAGCGGGAGTTGCTGAAGGCCTCAGAGGAACAGCCCCTGCAGTGTCTCAGGCACCTGGCGCAAGTGCCGGATGATGCGGAGCTGGTGCATCACTTTGGCCTTGACGTCCTCCTGCTGCAAGGGAACGAGAACCTGTCAGAGACTCAAAGGTCCCGAGGAATCTTTATGACTTTATGGCCAGAAGAGACCTTTAGAGCATCTCATCTAACCCCTTGCATACCATAGGCTTGCTGTATAGTACAATAGTTACTCTTTGGGCACACACATTCCAGAAAGGCATCTAGTCTTCCTTCAATGACATCAAGAGATGGAGAATCCACCACTTTCCCTTTTACTGAGTGCCAGGGGGCTCCATTTCCCCTTCCACTAGCTCCCCATTTACAGTGAGACAGAGCAGTACCTGCAGCAGGGAGCGGGAGTTGCTGATGGCCTCAGAGGCACAGCCCCTGCAGTGTCTCAGGAATCTGGCGCAAGTGCTGGATGATGCGGAGCTGGTGCATCACTTTTGGTATCACTTTTGGCCGTGATGTCCTCCTGCTGCAAGGGAACGAGAACCTGTCAGAGACTCAAACGCCCCAAGGAATCAGCGGGAATTAAGGGCACCTGGAACCAGCACTACTTCCACCCATCACCTGCCCACCACTGAGGGATAAATTCACCTCCTGAACCCCAGAATGGAGTCTTCTTGTCCTTTCTAGTAACCTCCAGTGCCAACCCCCCTCCTTGAAGGATGAGCTCCTGCTATCTCCCCCTCAGTGCCCTTGACAGCTGTTCCACCTCCAAACCACAGCTCAAGTTATTAGTACCTTTGGACACAGACTGGCTAACCTAGTGAGGAGGGCTTTAAACTAGGTTCGACGGGGACAGGTGAGCAAAGCCCACAGGTAAGTGGGGAACATGGAGACCGGGGAGATGGGTCAAAAACGAGAGGGAGTGTGGGCTATATTGTCAGAGAGAAAGGAGGGTCAGGACAAAACTGGGAGGAAAGATCAAACCAGTATCTTAGATGCCTATATACAAATGCGAGAAGTATGGGGAATAAGCAGGAAGAACTGGAAGTGCTAATAAATAAATACAACTATGACATTGTTGGCATCACTGAAACTTGGTGGGATAATACACGTGATTGGAATGTTGGTGTGGATGGGTACAGCTTGCTCAGGAAGGATAGACAGGGGAAAAAGGGAGGAGGTGTTGCCTTGTATATTAAAAATGTACACACTTGGACTGAGGTAGAGAGGGACATAGGAGACGGAAGTGTTGAGAGTCTCTGGGTTAGGCTAAAAGGGGTAAAAAACAAGGGAGATGTCATGCTAGGAGTCTACTACAGGCCACCTAACCAGGTGGAAGAGGTGGATGAGGCTTTTTTTAAGCAACTAACAAAATCATCCAAAGCCCAAGATTTGGTGGTGATGGGGGACTTCAACTATCCGGCTATATGTTGGGAAAATAACACAGCGGGGCACAGACTATCCAACAAATTCCTGGACTGCATTGGAGACAACTTTTTATTTCAGAAGGTTGAAAAAGCTACTGGGGGGAAGCTGTTCTAGACTTGATTTTAACAAATAGGGAGGAACTCGTTGAGAATTTGAAAGTAGAAGGCAGCCTGGGTGAAAGTGATCATGAAATCATAGAGTTTGCAATTCTAAGGAAGGGTAGAAGGGAGAACAGCAAAATAGAGACAATGGATTTCAGGAAGGCAGATTTTGGTAAGCTCAGAGAGCTGATAGGTAAGGTCCCATGGGAATCAAGACTGAGGGGAAAAACAACTGAGGAGAGTTGGCAGTTTTTCAAAGGGACACTATTAAGGGCCCAAAAGCAAGCTATTCCGCTGGTTAGGAAAGATAGAAAATGTGGCAAAAGACCACCTTGGCTTAACCATGAGATCTTGCATGATCTAAAAAATAAAAAGGAGTCATATAAAAAATGGAAACTGGGACAGATTACAAAGGATGAATATAGGCAAACAACACAGGAATGCAGGGGCAAGATTAGAAAGGCAAAGGCACAAAATGAGCTCAAACTAGCTACGGGAATAAAGGGAAACAAGAAGACTTTTTATCAATACATTAGAAGCAAGAGGAAGACCAAAGACAGCGTAGGCCCACTGCTTAGTGAAGAGGGAGAAACAGTAACAGGAAACTTGGAAATGGCGGAGATGCTTAATGACTTCTTTGTTTCGGTCTTCACCGAGAAGTCTGAAGGAATGCCTAACATAATGAATGCTAATGGGAAGGGGGTAGGTTTAGCAGATAAAATAAAAAAAGAACAAGTTAAAAATCACTTAGAAAAGTTAGATGCCTGCAAGTCACCCGGGCCTGATGAAATGCATCCTAGAATACTCAAGGAGCTAATAGAGGAGGTATCTGAGCCTCTAGCTATTATCTTTGGAAAATCATGGGAGACGGGAGAGATTCCAGAAGACTGGAAAAGGGCAAATATAGTGCCCATCTATAAAAAGGGAAATAAAAACAACCCAGGAAACTACAGACCCCAGTGAGTTTAACTTCTGTGCCAGGGAAGATAATGGAGCAAGTAATTAAGGAAATCATCTGCAAACACTTGGAAGGTGGTAAGGTGATAGGGAACAGCCAGCATGGATTTGTGAAGTACAAATCATGTCAAACCAATCTGATAGCTTTCTTTGATAGGATAACGAGCCTTGTGGATAAGGGTGAGGCTGTGGATGTGGTATACCTAGACTTTAGTAAGGCATTTGATACGGTCTCGCATGATATTCTCATTGATAAACTAGGCAAATACAATTTAGATGGGGCTACTATAAGGTGGGTGCATAACTGGCTGGATAACCGTACTCAGAGAGTTGTTATTAATAGTTCCCAATCCTGCTGGAAAGCCATAACGAGTGGGGTATCGCAGGGGTCTGTTTTGGGACCGGCGCTGTTCAATATCTTCATCAACGACTTAGATATTGGCATAGAAAGTACGCTTATTAAGTTTGCGGATGATACCAAACTGGGAGGGATTGCAACTGCTTTGGAGGACAGGGTCATAATTCAAAATGATCTGGACAAATTGGAGAAATGGTCTGAGTTAAACAGGATGAAGTTTAACAAAGACAAATGCAAAGTGCTCCACTTAGGAAGGAACAATCAGTTTCACACATACAGAATGGGAAGAGACTGTCTAGGAAGGAGTACGGCAGAAAGGGATCTAGGGGTTATAGTGGACCACAAGCTAAATATGAGTCAACAGTGTGATGCTGTTGCAAAAAAAGCAAACCTGATTCTGGGATGTATTAACAGGTGTGTTGTGAGCAAGACACGAGAAGTCATTCTTCCGCTCTACTCTGCTCTGGTTAGGCCTCAGCTGGAGTATTGTGTCCAGTTCTGGGCACCGCATTTTAAAAAAGATGTGGAGAAATTGGAAAGGGTCCAGAGAAGAGCAACAAGAATGATTAAAGGTCTTGAGAACATGACCTATGAAGGAAGGCTGAAAGAATTGGCTTTGTTTAGTTTGGAAAAGAGAAGACTGAGAGGAGACATGATAGCAGTTTTCAGGTATTTAAAAGGGTGTCATAAGGAGGAGGGAGAAAACTTGTTCACCTTAGCCTCTAAGGATAGAACCAGAAGCAATGGGTTTAAAGTGCAGCAAGGGAGGTCTAGGTTGGACATTAGGAAAAAGTTCCTAACTGTCAGGGTGGTTAAACACTGGAATAAATTGCCGAGGGAGGTTGTGGAATCTCCATTTCTTGAGATATTTAAGAGTAGGTTAGATAAATGTCTATCAGGGATGGTCTAGATGGTATTTGGTCCTGCCACGCGGGCAGGGGACTGGACTCGATGACCTCTCGAGGTCCCTTCCAGTCCGATAATCTATGAATGTATGAAAAAAACACTGTTCTCCACCCCCACCCAGGTTGGCCAGGGAGGCGGCTCTAGCAGGGGGGTCAGGAGGGATTCTGGCAGCAGTGCAGTGGGTTGCGGGGAAGTTGAGATCTTGCCCCAAGTCATCCCAGACACTAATGCTAAGCCACAGGATGGCAGCATCTAGTGTTAGTGGAGTCCAAACACTATTTCAACCCCACAGTTTTCGAGGAACAGGAGAAAGGACAAAAGAAGTAAGAGATGAAGAGAAAGGAAGGAGGGATGGAGGAAAAGGTAAAACAAAAAGGACAAACCCTAATGTCCCCAGTGATTCTACGGCACAAAATCCAAGGGATGGAATAAAATTCTGCCATCTTAAACTACTGTTTTCCATGCCTAGAATTCAGCTGGCACCACGTGGATCAGACTGAGCAGCTGCCAAAACCTCTTGGAGGCTCTTACCTTCTAAACAGGGACGCCTGTTTTCTAGTAAAATCAGTAAAAGGAAAGGAGAAAACTCGAAAGAGGCTCCTGCACGCACTCACGTACGTGAACCCTAATACTCTCTCAGTCCTCAAAGAAAGACCCCGAGAAGGAGACTTGCTGAAGCAAAGCCACAGGGTCTCTGAGGTTTCCCTGGCCCTGTGCTCCTGTCCTGCCAGGCTGATGTCAGCATCTCTCTCTGAGGTCACCACCTCCCTAACACATTTGACCAATAAGCTGACATCCTGCAAAAGGCCTTTGTGATGTCACTGCCACACCCAACCAAACCCTGAAGTGCTAATGTCCTGCTGCTGGCCTGACACTTTGAAGCTTTGAGGTTGTCATAACTATAAAGGGAAGGGTAACAGCTGTCCTGTGTACAGTACTATAAAATCCTCCTAGCCAGAGGCTCCAAAATCCTTTTCCCTCTAAAGGGTTAAGAAGCTCAGGTAACCTGGCTGGCATCTGACCTAAAGGACCAATAAGGGGACAAGATACTTTCAAATCTTGGGGAGGGGAAGGCTTTTGTTTGTGTTCTTTGTTTGTGTGGGTGTTCGCCCTCGGGACTGAGAGGGACCAGACATCAATCCAGGTTCTCCACATCTTTCTAAACAAGTCTCTCCTATTTCAAACAAGGCGTGTTAGTTTTCCTTTGTTTTCTCAACTTGTAAATGTACCTTTTACTAGAGTGTTTATCTTTGTTTGCTGTACTTTGAACCTAAGACTAGAGGGGAGTCCTCTGAGCTCTTTAAGTTTGATTACCCTGTAAGGTTAATTTCCATACTGATTTTACAGAGATGATTTTTACCTTTTTCTTTAATTAAAAGCCTTATTTTTAAGAACCTGATTGATTTTTCCTTGTTTTAAGATCCAAGGAGTTTGGATCTTGATTCACCAGGAGTTGGTGGGAGGAAGGAGGGGAATGGTTAATTTCTCCTTCTTTTAGATCCAAGGGGGTTGGATCTGTATTCACCAGGGAATTGGTGAAAGGTTTCTCAAGGCTACCCAGGGGAGGAAATTAGCCTTGGGATGGTGGTTAAGCTTAGAAGTTTTCATGCAGGCTCCTACATTTGTACCCTACACTTCAAAGTGGGGATACAGCCTTGACACAGGTACTCTCTGTGGATCACCCCACTCAATGCGTCTTCATTCTAGGAAGCAAGCCGGCTAGACAGTAAAACATCACAGGCTGCTCCCAATACTACACTCAGTGTTTCCAAAATTTGAATACTTTATGGCCACAAGAGACCTTTAGAGCATCTCATCTAAGCCCCTGCATATCATAGGCCTCCTGTATAGTACAATAGTTACTTTTTGGGCACACACATTCCAGAAAGGCATCTAGTCTTCATTCAATGACATCGAGATGGAGAATCCACCACTTTCCCTTTTAGTGAGTGCCAGGGGGCTCCATTTCCCCTTCCACTAGTTCCCCATTTACAGTGAGCCAGAGCAGTACCTGCAGCAGGGAGCGGGAGTTGCTGAAAGACTCAGAGGAACAACCCATGCAGTGTCTCAGGCACCTGGCGCAAGTGGCGGATGATGCGGGTGCATCACTTTGGCCGTGACGTCCTCCTGCTGCAAGGGAACGAGAACCTGTCAGAGACTCAAACGCCCCGAGGAATCAGCGGGAATTAAGGGCACCGGGAACCAGCAGTATTTCCACTCAGCACCTGCCCACCGCTGAGGGATGAATTCACCTCCTGAACCCCAGAATGGAGTCTTCTTGTCCTTTCTAGTAACCTCCAGTGCCAAATCCCCTCCTTGAAGGGTGAGCTGCTGCTACCTCCCTCTCAGTGCCCTTGACAGATGTTCCACCACCAAACCACAGCTCAAGTTATCAGAACCCTCTTCTCCACCCCCACCCAGGTTGGCCAGAGAGGCGGCTCTAGCAGGGGTGGCAGGAGGGATTCTGCCAGCAGTGAAGTGGGTTCCGGGGAGGTTGAGATCTTGCCCCAAGTCATCCCAGACACCAATGCTAATCCACACGATGGCAGCATCTAGTGTCAGTGGAGTCCAAGCACTATTTCAACCACACAGGTTTGGATGAACTCCCCACAAAGGGAGGTGAAGAGCACACCCAGCAACACACAAACACACACACACACACAAACCACTCCCGGTGGTGGGAGGGGAACAGGAGAAAGGACAAAAGAAGTAAGAGATGAAGAGAAAGGAAGGAGGGAGGGAGGAAAAGGTAAAACGAAAAGTACAAACACTAATGTCCCCAGTGATTCTACGGGACAAAATCACAGGGAGGGAATAAAATTCTGCCACCTTGAACTAGTGTTTTCCATGCTTAGAATTCAGCTGGCACCAGGTGGATCAGACTGAACAGGATACAAACCTCTCCGAGGCACTTACTTTCCTCAAAGAGAGACCTCAAGGAGGAGACTTGCTGAAGCAAAGCCAGAGGGGTCTCTGAGGTTTCCCTGGCCCTCATGTCAGCATCTCTCTCTGATGTCAGCATCTCTCTCTGAGGTCACCACCTCCCTAACACATTTGACCAATAAGCTGACGTCCTGCAAAAGGCCTTTGTGATGTCACTGCCACACCCAACCAAACCCTGAAGTGCTAATGTCCTCCTGCTGGCCTGACACTTTGAAGGTTTGAGCTACTCTGTGTGAATCACCCCACTCAATGGGTCTTCATTCTAGGAAGCAAGCCGGCTAGACAATAAAACATCAGAGGCTGCTCCCAATGCTACACTCCGTGTTTCCAAAATTACTACACTTTATGGCCAGAAGAGACCTTTAGAGCATCTAATCTAAGCCCCTGCATATCATGGGCTTCCTGTATAGTACAATAGTTACTTTTTGGGTACAAACATTCCAGAAAGGTATCTAGTCTAAATTAAATGACATTAAGAGATGGAGAATCCATCACTTTCCCTTTTAGTGAGTGCCAGGGGGCTCCATTTCCCCTTCCACTAGCTCCCCATTTACAGTGAGCCAGAGCAGTACCTGCAGCAGGGAGCGGGAGTTCCTGAAGGCCTCAGAGGCACAGCCCCTGCAGTGTCTCAGGCACGTGGCGTAAGTGCAGGATGATGCGGAGCTGGTGCATCATTTTGGCCGTGACGTCCTCCTGCTGCAAGGGAACGAGAACCTGTCAGAGACTCAAACGCCCCGAGGAATCAGGGGGAATTAAGGGAACCTGGAACCAGCAGTATTTCCACCCAGCACCTGCCCATCAATGAGAGATGAATTCACCTCCTGAACCCCAAAATGGAGTCTTCTTGTCCTTTCTAGAAACCTCCAGAGCCAACCCCCCTCCTTGTAGGGTGAGCTCCTGCTACCTCCTGCTCAGTGCCCTTCACAGATATTCCACCTCCAAACCACAGCTCAAGTCATCAGAACCCTCTTCTCCACCCCGACACAGGTTGGGCTGGGAGGCGGCTCTAACAGGGTGTGCAGGAGGGATTCTGACAGCAGTGAAGTGGGTTGCAGGGAGGTTGAGATCTTGACCCAAGTCATCCCAGACACTAATGCTAAGTCACACAATGGCAGCATCTACTGTCAGTGGGGTCCAAGCACTATTTCAACCCCACAGTTTTGGATCAACTCCCCACAAGGGGAGGAGAAGAGAACCATCAGCAACACACACACACACACACACACCCACCCACCACTCCTGGTGGTGTGAGGGGAATAAGAGAAAGGACAAAAGAAGTAAGAGATGAAGAGAAAGGAAGGAGGGATGGAAGAAAAGGGAAAAGGAAAAGGACAAACCCTAATGTCCCCATGTCGGACATCAGGAATGGTAACATACATAAGCAAGTATGTGAACACTTCAATCTCCCTGGTCATTCTATTACAGATTTAAAAGTCACTATCATTGAACAAAAAAAACTTCAGAAACAGACTTCAAAGAGAAACAGCAGAACTAAAATTCATTTGCAAATTCAACACCATTAATCTGGGCTTGAATAGGGACTGGGAGTGGCTGGCTCACTACAGAAGCAGCTTTTCCTCTCCTGGAATTGACACCTCCTCATCTATTATTGGGAGTGGACTACATCCACCCTGATTTTTGAATTGGCCCTGTCAACACTGGTTCTCCACTTGTGAAGTAACTCCCTGCTCTCCATGTGTCAGTATATAATGCCTGCATCTGTAACTTTCACTCTATGCATCCGAAGAAGTGAGGTTTTTACTCACGAAAGCTTATGCCCAAATAAATCTGTTAGTCTTTAAGGTGCCACCAGACTCCTTGTTGTTTTTGTAGATACAGACTAACATGGCTACCCCCTGATACTTGACACCATGCAAGGCACTAAATTTAGCCGTATGGAGTGGAAATCCATCAACCTCAACAAAAAACTTGCACAGATACAGACAGACATCATCTTCCTCTCCAAATGCAAACAGATGGACATCATACCAAAAGGACTGAAGGTAAAAAATCCATTGCAATCAACATACTACACAGAGTATGGTGAGAGATTGTGCCACACACATTCTCAAAGAAACTGAGGAACCACCTGATCAGCATCCTGTACAGCAGACAGGAGAAGATCAAGAATGAGCTCTCAGAACTGGAGACTCTCATACAATACCAGCCTTCTACACAAACTTCCACGTGGCTGGACTTTACAAAAATGAGACAAGCCATTTACAATGCACACTTCACTTCTCTACAGAGGAAAAAGGACTGTAAGTTATCTAAACTAATACCTGCCACTAGGGGCTATAACAATGGTACCCTCAACTCATCTAACAACATTGTCAATCTTTCCAACCACACGCTTAGCCCAGCAGAAGAGTCTGTCCTATCTCGGGGACTCTCTTTCTGTCCCACCATCCCCACAAACATGATACAGTTCTGCGGTGATCTGGAAGCCTACTTTCCTAGTCTCCGACTCAAGGAATATTTTCAACGCACCACTGAACAGTGCACTGACCCACAGGAACCCTCCTACCAACACTACAAAAAGAACAATTCTGCGTGGACTCCTCCTGACGGTCGAAATGACAGACTGGACCTCTACATAGAGTGTTTCCGCAGACGTGCACAGGCTGAAATTGTGGACAAACAACATCACTTGTCCCATAACCTCAGCCGTACAGAACGCAATGCCATCCACAGCCTCAGAAACAACTCTGACATCATCATCAAAGGGGCTGACAAAGGAGGTGCTGTAGTCATAATGAACAGGTCAGATTATGAACAGGAGGCTGCCAGGCAACTCTCCAAGACCACATTCTACAGGCCACTATCCTCTGATCCCACTGAGGAATACCAAAAGAAACTACACCATCTGCTCAAGAAACTCCCAGCTATAGTACGGGAACAAATCTACATGGACACACCCCCAGAACCCCGACCAGGGGTATTCTATCGGCTACCCAAGATCCATAAACCCGGAAACCCTGGACGCCCCATCATCTCAGGCATTGGCACTCTGACGGCAGGATTATCTGGCTATTTGGCCTCTCTCCTCAGGCCCTATGCTACCAGCACTCCCAGCTATCTTCGAGACACCACCAACTTCCTGAGGAAACTACAATGCATTGATGTTCTTCCTGGAAACACCATCCTGGCCACCATGCATGTAGAAGCACTTTATACCAATATTCCACATGAGGATGGACTACAAGCTGTCAGGAACAGTATCCCTGATGAGGCCACAGCAAGCCTGGTGGCTGAGCTTTGTGACTTTGTCCTCACCCACAACCACTTCAGATTTGGGGACAACTTATACCTTCAAGTCAGTGGCACTGCTATGGGTACTCGCATGGCCCCACAGTATGCCAACATTTTTATGGCTGACTTAGAACAACGCTTCCTCAGCTCTCGTCCCCTAGTGCCCCTCCTCTACTTGCACTACATTGACGACATCTTCATCATATGGACCCACGGAAAGGAGGCCCTTGAAGAATTCCACCTGGACTTCAACAATTTCCACCCCACCATCAACCTCAGCCTGGACCAGTCCACACAAGAGATCCACTTCCTGGACACTACAGTACAAATAAGTGATGGTCACATAAACACCACCCTATACCGGAAACCTACTGACCGCTATACGTACCTACATGCTTCCGGCTTCCATCCAAGACACATCACATGATCCATTGTCTACAGCCAAGCCCTAAGATACAACCGAATTTGCTCCAACCCCTCAGACTGAGACAAACACCTACAAGATCTTTATCAAGCATTCGTAAAACTACAATACCCACCTGGGGAAGTGAGGAAACAGATTGACAGAGCAAGACGGGTACCCAGAAATCACCTACTACAGGACAGGCCCAACAAGAACAATAACAGAACACCACTGGCCATCACATACAGCCCCCAGCTAAAACCTCTCCAGCGCATTATCCACAATCTACAACCTATCCTGGAAAATGATCCCTCACTCTCACAGACCTTGGGAGGCAGGCCAGTCCTCGCTTACAGACAACCCCCCAACCTAAGCAAATACTCACCAGCAACTACACACCACACCAGAGAAACACCAACCCAGGAACCTATCCCCGTAGCAAACCTCGTTGCCTACTCTGTCCCCATATCTACTCTGGCAACAGCATCAGAGGACCCAACCACATCAGCCACACCATCAGGGACTCATTCACCTGCACATCCACTAATGTCATATATGCCATCATGTGCCAGCAATGCCCCTCTCCCATGTACATTGGCCAAACCGGACAGTCCCTCCGCAAAAGAATAAATGGACACAAATCGGACATCAGGAGTGGTAACATACATAAGCCAGTAAGTGAACACTTCAATCTCCCTGGTCATTCTATTACAGATTTAAAAGTCACTATCATTGAACAAAAAAACTTCAGAAACAGACTTCAAAGAGAAACAGCAGAACTAAAATTCATTTGCAAATTCAACACCATTAATCTGGGCTTGAATAGGGACTGGGAGTGGCTGGCTCACTACAGAAGCAGCTTTTCCTCTCCTGGAATTGACACCTCCTCATCTATTATTGGGAGTGGACTACATCCACTCTGATTTTTGAATTGGCCCTGTCAACACTGGTTCTCCACTTGTGAAGTAACTCCCTGCTCTCCATGTGTCAGTATATAATGCCTGCATCTGTAACTTTCACTCTATGCATCCGAAGAAGTGAGGTTTTTACTCACGAAAGCTTATGCCCAAATAAATCTGTTAGTCTTTAAGGTGCCACCAGACTCCTTGTTGTTTTCCTAATATCCCCAGTGATTCTACGGGACAAAATCCCAGGGAGGGAATAAAATTCTGCCACCTTAAATTAGTGTTTTCCATGCTTAGAATTCAGATGGCACCAGGTGGATCAGACTGAACAGGTTACAAACCTCTCCGAGGCACTTACTTTCTCAACAGGGACTTCTGTTTTCTAGTAAAATGGGTAAAAGGAAAGGAGAAAACTTGAAAGAGGCTCCTGCTCACACTCACATATGTGAACCCTAATACTCTCTCAGTCCTCAAAGAGAGCTCGAGAAGGAGACTTGCTGAAGCAAAGCCACAGGGGTCTCTGAGGTTTCCCTGGCCCTGCGCCCCTGTTTTGCCTGGCTGATGTGAGCATCTCTCTCTGAGGTCACCACCTCCCTAACAACTTTGACCAATAGGCTGAGCTCCTGCAAAAGGCCTTTGTGATGTCACTGCCACACCCACCCATCCCCGGAAGTGCTAATATCCTGCTGCTGGCCTGACATTTTGAAGGTTTGAGCTACTCTCTGTGGATCACCCCACTCAATGCGTCTTCATTCTAGGAAGCAAGCCGGTTAGACAGTAAAACATTAGAGGCTGCTCCCAATGCTACACTCAGTGTTTCCAAAATTAATACACTTTATCTCCAGAAGAGACCTTTAGAGCATCTCATCTAACCCCCTGCATATCATAGGCTTCCTGTATAGGACAATAGTTACTTTTTGGGCACAAACATTCCAGAAAGGCATCTAGTTTCATTCAATGACTTCAAGAGATGGAGAATCCACCACTTTCCCTTTCACTGAGTGCCAGGGGGCTCCATTTCCCCTTCCACTAGCTCCCCATTTACAGTGAGCCAGAGTAGTACCTGCAACAGGGAGCGGGAGTTGCTGAAGGCCTCAGAGGCACAACCCCTGCAGTGTCTCAGGAACCTGGCGCAAGTGATGGATGATGCAGAGCTGGTGCCTCACTTTGGCCGTGACGCCCTCCTGCTGCAAGGGAATGAGAACCTGTCAAAGACTCAAACGCCCCGAGGAATCAGGGGGAATTAAGGGCACCTGAAACCAGCAGTATTTAAACTGACTACCTGCCCACCACTGAGGGATGAATTCACCTCCTGATCCCCAGAATGGAGTCTTCTTGTCCTTTCTAGTAACCTCCAGTGCCAACCCACCACCTTGTAGGGTGAGCTCCTGCTACCTCCCCCTCAGTACCCTTGACAGCTGTTCTACCTCCAAACCACAGCTCAAGTTATCAGAACCCTCTTCTCCACCCCCACCCAGGTTGGGCAGGGAGGCGGCTCTAGCAGGGGGGGCAGGAGGGATTCTGCCAGCAGTGAAGTGGGTGGCGGGGAGGTTGAGATCTTGCCCCAATCATCCCAGACACTAATGCTAAGCCACAGGATGGCAGCATCTTGTGTCATTGGAGTTCAAGCACTATTTCAACCCCACAGTTTTGGATCAACTTCCCACAAGGGGAGGTGAAGAGGACCCCCAGCAACACACACACACACACACACACACACACACACACACACACACACACACACACACACCACTCCTGGTGGTGGCAGGTGAACAGGAGAAAGGACAAAAGAAGTAAGAGATGAAGAGAAAGGAAGGAGGGATGGAGGAAAAGGTAAAACGAAAATGACAAACACTAATGTCCCCTGTGATTCTACGGGACAAAACCCCACAGAGGGAATAAAATTCTGCCACCTTAAATTAGTGTTTTCCATGCCTAGAATTCAGATGGCACCAGGTGGATCAGACTGAACAGGTTACAAACCTCTCCGAGGCACTTACTTTCTCAACAGGGACTTCTGTTTTCTAGTAAAATGGGTAAAAGGAAAGGAGAAAACTTGAAAGAGGCTCCTGCTCACACTCACATATGTGAACCCTAATACTCTCTCAGTCCTCAAAGAGAGCTCGAGAAGGAGACTTGCTGAAGCAAAGCCACAGGGGTCTCTGAGGTTTCCCTGGCCCTGCGCCCCTGTTTTGCCTGGCTGATGTGAGCATCTCTCTCTGAGGTCACCACCTCCCTAACAACTTTGACCAATAGGCTGAGCTCCTGCAAAAGGCCTTTGTGATGTCACTGCCACACCCACCCATCCCCAGAAGTGCTAATGTCCTGCTGCTGGCCTGACACTTTGAAGGTTTGAGCTACTCTGTGTGGATCACCCCACTCAATGCGTCTTCATTCTAGGAAGCAAGCCGGCTAGACAGTAAAACATCAGAGGCTGCTCCCAATACTACACTCAGTGTTTCCAAAATTTGTAGACTTTATGGCCACAAGAGACCTTTAGAGCATCTCATCTAAGCCCCTGCATATCATAGGCTTCCTGTATAGGACAATAGTTACTTTTTGGGCACAAACATTCCAGAAAGGCATCTAGTTTCATTCAATGACTTCAAGAGATGGAGAATCCACCACTTTCCCTTTCACTGAGTTCCAGGGGGCTCCATTTCCCCTTCCACTAGCTCCCCATTTACAGTGAGCCAGAGCAGTACCTGCAACAGAGAGCGGGAGTTGCTGAAGGCCTCAGAGGCACAACCCCTGCAGTGTCTCAGGCACCTGGCGCAAGTGATGGATGATGTGGAGCTGGTGCCTCACTTTGGCCGTGACGCCCTCCTACTGCAAGGGAATGAGAACCTGTCAGACTCAAACGCCCCGAGGAATCAGGGGGAATTAAGGGCACCTGGAACCAGCAGTATTTCCACTCAGCACCTGCCCAACACTGAGGGATGAATTCACCTCCTGAATCCCAGAATGGAGTCTTCTTGTCCTTTCTAGTAACCTCCAGTGCCAATCCCCCTCCTTCTAGGGTGAGCTCCTGCTACCTCCCCCTCAGTGTCCTTGACAGCTGTTCCACCTCCAAACCACAGCTTAAGTCATCAGAAACCTCTTCTAGACCCCCACCAAGGTTGGGCTGGGAGGCGGGTCTAGCAGTGGGGGCAGGAGGGATTCTGGAAGCAGTGAAGTGGGTTGCGGGGAGGTTGAGATCTTGCCCAAGTCATCCGAGACACTAACGCTAAGCCACAGGATGGCAGCATCTAGTGTCTGTGGAGTCCAAGCACTATTTCAACCCCACAGTTTTGGATGAACTTCCCACAAGAGGAGGTGAAGATCATCCCCAGCAACACACACACACACACACACACACACACCACTCCTGGTGGTGGGAGGGGAACAGTAGAAAGGACAAAAGAAGTAAGAGATGAAGAGAAAGGAAGGAGGGATGGTGGAAAAGGTAAAACGAAAAGGACAAACCCTAATGTCCCCAGTGATTCCACGGGACAAAATCCCGTGTGGACTACAAAATTCTGTCACCTTGAACTAGTGTTTTCCATGCCTAGAATTCAACGGGCACCAGGTGGATCAGACTGAGCAGGTTCAAAAACCTCTTGGAGGCTCTTACCTTCTAAACAGGGACGTCTGTTTTCTAGTAAAATCAGTAAAAGGGAAGGAGAAAACTCGAAAGAAGCTCCTGCTCTCACTCACATACGTGAACCCTAATACTCTCTCAGTCCTCAAAGAGAGACGTCGAGAAGGAGACTTGCTAAAGCAAAGCCACAGGGGTCTCTGAGGTTTCCCTGGTCGTAAGCCCCTGTCCTCCCTGGCTGAAGACAGCATCTCTCTCTGAGGTCACCACCTCCCTAACACCTTTGACCAGTACGCTGAGGTCCTTGAAAAAGCCTTTGTGATATCACTGCCACACCCAACCAAACCCTAAAGTGCTCATGTCCTTCTGCTGGCCTGACACTTTGAAGGTTTGAGCTACGCTCTGTGGATCACACCAGAAAATTCGTCTTCATTCTAGGAAGCAAGCTAGCTAGACAGTAAAACATCAGAGGCTGCTCCCAATACTACACTCAGTGTTTCCAAAAGTAGGAGACTTTCTGGCCAGAAGAGACCTTTACAGCATCTCATCTAACCCCCTCCATATCATAGGCTTCCAGTATAGTACAATAGTTACTTTTTGGGCACACACATTCCAGAAAGGCATCTAGTCTTCAATCAATGACATCAAGAGTTGGAGAATCCACCACTTTCCCTTTTAGTGAGTGCCAGGGGGCTCCATTTCCCCTTCCACTAGCTCCCCATTTACAGTGAGCCAGAGCAGTACCTGCACCAGGGAGAGGGAGTTGCTAAGGCCTCAGAGGAACAGCCCCTGCAGTGTCTCAGGCACATGGCGTAAGTGCCGGATGATGTGGAGCTGGTGCATCCCTTTGGCCGTGAGGTCCTCCTGCTGCAAGCGAACGAGAACCTGTCAGAGACTCAAACGCCCCGAGGAATCAGCGGGAATTAAGGGCACCTGGAACCAGCACTACTTCCACCCATCACCTGCCCACCACTGAGGGATAAATTCACCTCCTGAACCCCAGAATGGAGTCTTCTTGTCCTTTCTAGTAACCTCCAGTGCCAACCCCCCTCCTTGAAGGATGAGCTCCTGCTATCTCCCCCTCAGTGCCCTTGACAGCTGTTCCACCTCCAAACCACAGCTCAAGTTATTAGTACCTTTGGACACAGACTGGCTAACCTAGTGAGGAGGGCTTTAAACTAGGTTCGACGGGGACAGGTGAGCAAAGCCCACAGGTAAGTGGGGAACATGGAGACCGGGGAGATGGGTCAAAAACGAGAGGGAGTGTGGGCTATATTGTCAGAGAGAAAGGAGGGTCAGGACAAAACTGGGAGGAAAGATCAAACCAGTATCTTAGATGCCTATATACAAATGCGAGAAGTATGGGGAATAAGCAGGAAGAACTGGAAGTGCTAATAAATAAATACAACTATGACATTGTTGGCATCACTGAAACTTGGTGGGATAATACACGTGATTGGAATGTTGGTGTGGATGGGTACAGCTTGCTCAGGAAGGATAGACAGGGGAAAAAGGGAGGAGGTGTTGCCTTGTATATTAAAAATGTACACACTTGGACTGAGGTAGAGATGGACATAGGAGACGGAAGTGTTGAGAGTCTCTGGGTTAGGCTAAAAGGGGTAAAAAACAAGGGAGATGTCATGCTAGGAGTCTACTACAGGCCACCTAACCAGGTGGAAGAGGTGGATGAGGCTTTTTTTAAGCAACTAACAAAATCATCCAAAGCCCAAGATTTGGTGGTGATGGGGGACTTCAACTATCCGGCTATATGTTGGGAAAATAACACAGCGGGGCACAGACTATCCAACAAATTCCTGGACTGCATTGGAGACAACTTTTTATTTCGGAAGGTTGAAAAAGCTACTGGGGGGAAGCTGTTCTAGACTTGATTTTAACAAATAGGGAGGAACTCGTTGAGAATTTGAAAGTAGAAGGCAGCCTGGGTGAAAGTGATCATGAAATCATAGAGTTTGCAATTCTAAGGAAGGGTAGAAGGGAGAACAGCAAAATAGAGACAATGGATTTCAGGAAGGCAGATTTTGGTAAGCTCAGAGAGCTGATAGGTAAGGTCCCATGGGAATCAAGACTGAGGGGAAAAACAACTGAGGAGAGTTGGCAGTTTTTCAAAGGGACACTATTAAGGGCCCAAAAGCAAGCTATTCCGCTGGTTAGGAAAGATAGAAAATGTGGCAAAAGACCACCTTGGCTTAACCATGAGATCTTGCATGATCTAAAAAATAAAAAGGAGTCATATAAAAAATGGAAACTGGGACAGATTACAAAGGATGAATATAGGCAAACAACACAGGAATGCAGGGGCAAGATTAGAAAGGCAAAGGCACAAAATGAGCTCAAACTAGCTACGGGAATAAAGGGAAACAAGAAGACTTTTTATCAATACATTAGAAGCAAGAGGAAGACCAAAGACAGGGTAGGCCCACTGCTTAGTGAAGAGGGAGAAACAGTAACAGGAAACTTGGAAATGGCGGAGATGCTTAATGACTTCTTTGTTTTGGTCTTCACCGAGAAGTCTGAAGGAATGCCTAACATAGTGAATGCTAATGGGAAGGGGGTAGGTTTAGCAGATAAAATAAAAAAAGAACAAGTTAAAAATCACTTAGAAAAGTTAGATGCCTGCAAGTCACCCGGGCCTGATGAAATGCATCCTAGAATACTCAAGGAGCTAATAGAGGAGGTATCTGAGCCTCTAGCTATTATCTTTGGAAAATCATGGGAGACGGGAGAGATTCCAGAAGACTGGAAAAGGGCAAATATAGTGCCCATCTATAAAAAGGGAAATAAAAACAACCCAGGAAACTACAGACCCCAGTGAGTTTAACTTCTGTGCCAGGGAAGATAATGGAGCAAGTAATTAAGGAAATCATCTGCAAACACTTGGAAGGTGGTAAGGTGATAGGGAACAGCCAGCATGGATTTGTGAAGAACAAATCATGTCAAACCAATCTGATAGCTTTCTTTGATAGGATAACGAGCCTTGTGGATAAGGGTGAGGCTGTGGATGTGGTATACCTAGACTTTAGTAATGCATTTGATACGGTCTCGCATGATATTTTTATTGATAAACTAGGCAAATACAATTTAGATGGGGCTACTATAAGGTGGGTGCATAACTGGCTGGATAACCGTACTCAGAGAGTTGTTATTAATAGTTCCCAATCCTGCTGGAAAGCCATAACGAGTGGCGTATCGCAGGGGTCTGTTTTGGGACCGGCGCTGTTCAATATCTTCATCAACAACTTAGATATTGGCATAGAAAGTACGCTTATTAAGTTTGCGGATGATACCAAACTGGGAGGGATTGCAACTGCTTTGGAGGACAGGGTCATAATTCAAAATGATCTGGACAAATTGGAGAAATGGTCTGAGTTAAACAGGATGAAGTTTAACAAAGACAAATGCAAAGTGCTCCACTTAGGAAGGAACAATCAGTTTCACACATACAGAATGGGAAGAGACTGTTGTGAAAGTGAAATGAATTATATTAAAGAAATAGAATGAATTAAAAAAATGCTGTATGTACCTTTAAGTAGAAATGAGAAATGCTGCAAGCCAGGGGGGCAGGAAAGCAGACATTAACTGCTTAACTTGCCACTTAAGGGCAATTGGTGAAGCATTAGTCTTAGATCGATAAGAGTTAACAAGGAAGCAGGTTATGCATATTGTGCTCCATACATATTTTACAATTTTGCTCTCTCTGTCCCTTTGTTTAGTTTACACCCTTTTATCTGTATAAATAAGACTGTTTGAATCTTGCATGGAGGCTCACATTATCTGAATGTATTAGCAGAGCGCTGTGCTAATAAAACAGAGTGGTCTGACAAACTATGAGTCCTGAGTCTAACTTTGACAATTTGGAGGTTCCACCGAGATGGCAACCGTCTTCACTGGGGCTGTGTGATTCCTGACCGTTTTTGTAGGATGACCGTGGTAGCCGGCACCTGGGCATTTGGCCCGAGCGGTCCTCCTCCTGAACAGAAGGGTGCACGACCACAGTGAGGTCTACGCCATCGAACCTGTTGGTTCCCATTCTGTTCTGGTAGTGATCCCGGGATCTGACATCAGGAATCTGGTCAGGTAATTATTTCTGTGTTTTGTCCGGACTGAGGACTGTCCTGTCTCTGTGTCTATCCGTCCTCCTGTGGAGTGTTTGAGTCTGGGTGCCATCTCCGTCCGGGGATCGGCCAACCAAGGGGTTCCTGTCCCCGCGGTCTGAGTGAGTGAAATCTGCACAATCGCAGCCGCACCGCACCTTGGGTAAAACCCTTGGTGTGAAAGCAAGGGCGATTGAGTCAGTAGCCTGTGGGCTCCTTTTGTGTGTTGCACCGGGCATCGCTCTGACGAACCCGAATTTCCTTCTTGTGTGATTGGTGTGTGTAAAGTCCTCCTGTATTGGTAACAAGACGTCTAAGTCGGGACAGTTCCCTAAAGGAATGCCGGCTCAGTTTTAGGAAGGGTCCGGACTCCTGTAAATTTCTGGAAAAATGGTCTAGGCTAACTCAGGGAGATCCCAAAACTCAGTGGCCATTGTTAAAACCTTGGAACAAGGACCGAGTGGACATCTTAAAAAAAAAAAAAAAAAACTCGGCCAGCCTAAAACTAAATTGGCTAAAGGAGAGGTTAATTGTTTCATGCAGTGGTGGGAAGAGGCAAATCGTAGGTGGACAAAATCAAAACTCACCTCTCTCAAATATTCAAATAATAAATTAAAAGCTTTATTAAAAGCCTCCTCTCCCACCACCAGTCTGAGCGCTCCCCTTCACCCTGTACTCTGACAAAAAAAAAACAACAACCCCGGATCGATCCCAACTCCCTTCATACTCCCCTCTCATTGTAAAAAGGATAAAATGCCCCTTGTTCTGTTCCCCTTCGTTGTCTGCCTCAGAAACTGATTCTTTAGTGTTCCATTACCAATTCAGCAAGGAGGGTGGGTCCTCAACTAGCCCCCACCCTTCTGGTCCCTTTCCTTAAGCATTTCTTTCAAAATTGTGAAATGACCACAATATCACTCACAAAAATGGTTCATTGGAAAAAGCAGGATTGGGCCCAGACAAGCAGGCAAGCAACAGATAAAGAAACTAAAAAAAAAAAAAAAAAAAAAACAGGTTGGAAGCCCTAAGGGCATAGTGTCAGGAGTAAGTGCAAGTATGAACCCCTGGAACAATACTTAAAAGGGTGAAATCTGAGTTAATAAAGCTGTCATTTTGGGAAATAAACAAGTGATTTAAGGAAAGAGTGAAAAGTTAACTCTACAGAGGCTGGAGAGAATTAAACAGTTAAACTTTGTGAAAATGTTAAAAAGGATCTTGTTAAAAGAATTCTTGGTTTCTTTGCAGCCATTCTAAAGGAAAAATGGGCCCTTTTCCAGAGGAATGTCTGTAAATAATCCAGGTAAAGAGACTATCTAATTAAAATCATTTGACTATGGACAATTGAGTCAAATTTGCTAAAAGAACATAGGGGGGTTCTATTGGAACTTAACTGCCCCAAATGTATAAAGGTAATGTAATCTATGTACAGCTATGTAAAAACAAAGCAGTGTAAGAGGGATGTTAAGGGAGAGAAAATGTGTATGTATCTGTCTGTCTGTGGGAATATGTGAGGTTTGTAAAACTCCTGTTTTGTAAGTTTAAGATAAATTGGTTTGGTTTTGTTTATAATGCCACTAAAAATCCATTTGACTCTTTAATTCAAAGTTGCAAAACTGACAGACCTTTTTGCCAGACACAGGTAATCAGTGTTGGTTGACTTTGAGATTTGGTATTTAACCCTTAAGGGGTAACTTGATTCTTTACAAAATTTAAATGTTTTCAAATAAAGACCAAGTCATGACTGCAGCAGGACAGTCAAAATTCAGAAAAATAGGGAGAGATTCTGGATTCTGTTTGTTTGTTTTTGTAACAAAATAGCAAATGAAAGCTGTACGAAAAGAATAAAGACAGTGGCCCTCTGAAGCAACAGCAGGGGTGAGGTGCACAAAACAAAAAGAAGAAATGTTAGAAACACTGAGCCTTAAAATGGCTCTGTGTAATCAGACTGTCTCTTTGATAAGGGTACATAAAACTCTGTAAGAACAAAAGAAACAGTTACACCTTATGTAAAAATTAATATGGCTAATGTTTTAAAAGTTAAAGTATAGAAGGAATGTGCAGACGTGTGCAGTGTATATTATAGAGGGGGTAAAAGAAATGCAAACAAAACATGCTACTTAATTAAAATCCTATTAGGGCTCCAAAGGAGCCACAATAGACTGTGTTTTCTTTTTCAGATCTGTGTGTGTTTTGGAAGCAAGAGTTAAAAGTAATCAAAACTCTGGTAAAAGTTAATTGTGTTCCTTTTAAGACAGAGTCTCTGAGCTCTGCTAATGGTTTTGAATCCAAAAGCCGAGCCTGTGTGGATGCAAATTATCTAACTGATAAAGGAAGTGAGAGAACTGCCAGCACAAAGAAGTTGCAGATAAAGAACATACCTGGTCAGCAAACAAATTGCCTAAATAAAAGGCACAGTATAACAAGATACCTTTAATTAAAATAAATTTAATGTTAATAAGTACCCCTGTAACAATGTATAGTGTGTATGATTTTTGGGGAAAAAAAAATCCTTTATGGTAATGATGCTTTTCGGCTGTTAACCTGTGAACAAACTTAAAGATTAATACAGCAGGAAAGATATTGTAACCTTGGTCTGCTGTAAAGGGAAAACTGAGGTACATCACCTCATGGATTTAATGACTGAACAGTGGGATAATTTCCCCATAACTCTTAAAAGATAGAAGCCATTAAAACCTGGCCTGCCTATAGAACAAAAACACAGGAAAATATGGAGGTAATTCCTCTTGTTTTGCCTGCAATCAGCAAGGGTATTTGTAAAAGAAAGGAATATTTTAAGCAATAATAAATGCCACCCCAAAAGGGGTAGAAAAATGTTATTTTTGTCTTTCAGAAAAAGCTAATATCAGCTACAGGACAACCTAATAAGAAACAAATAAAAGTGGGTATGCTTATCCATGCCTGTTGCTCCAAAGCCCTGTAGTGAAGACATCTCCCTAGGATCCTGTATGTGGGATACAATGAATAATGACACCAAAGTACTGTATAATGGGCTATGTGCATGTGTTAATTCTTGGGGAGAAAAGTGTTTTAAAAGAATGGAAGTGTTAGCAACCTTCCAATAGATAAATGTAATGTAATGTGTTTACAAAAGGTAAAAAGGTAACATAGTTCCTAAAACAAACAAAAGGGCAATGTGGGAAACCGAACCATTCATATTATACATGCGAATGGCAACATGTTAAGAATTGCCACTGCAGAAAGACATAACAGCTTACCATTGGTATAATATATTTTCTGAATGGTCTCCCACAACTACTGGCGTACTAATGTTACTAACCCTAATTGTTTTTGATTTTAAATTGTATGTGTTTAATTGTAACGTTTGAAATGTGCTGTTGGATAAAACAAATGTATGCAAAGCTAGAGCCACAGGCCCAAATCACCTCCCAGTATTTTCTATTACGTGGACTAAATAAGAAGTGACACTGGCGATTAATAATCTTAGTGTCAAAAGGGGGATATGTAGGAGCAGGATTTTATAATGTCCCATAAGAATTAATGTATGATTTGATTTCATCCCTGTCAGCCACCCTTTTTGAATAGCAGAAAGGAATGACAGACCAGAACAATCCTTATGACTGATTATGGTCACCCTTTTGTTTTAGAATAAGTTATAATGTCTACTATGGTTTCCTATATGTATTACAGAGTAGGCCTCTAGTTAAATATACATTTTTTTGTTTTAAGGTTTAGTAAGTAAGAAACAGGATTCTCTAGTGTGTCTATGTTAAGTAGATTAGAGGAACATTGAAGGCCTGCGTCTCAATGTAAATTGTCTTGGTTATTGATTGCAAAACTTAGCAAGGTTTAATTTGCAATGCCTTTTTTGCTTCATATAAAATACTACTGTTTGTATTCTCAATCTGTGTGAATAAGGAATGTATGCATCAGGAAAAGATAAGGTGTGAAGGCCATTGTTATAGCCAGAGTCAAGGAAGAAGAAGTAAAGAGACTTAAAGGACATCAAAGAATCATCAGGTACTGCTTACTATCCAGATGGCTGTTAAACTGTCTGGCATCAGAGCGTGCATACATGCTTCGCAGTGTAAGAAGGCACCCCCCAGCAAACCAATCACCTCAGGACCACGCAGAGTCAATTTTGACTCCAGAAGAAGACGTAGAGGAACAGCCTGCAATACCTTACCATCTACGCTCTCGTAAGGGTTGCCAGAAACAGACGAGGACCTAAAGCAAGGCCCAAAAAGAAGCAGTAGTGAGCCTAGCGCCTGCTGCCTGGTGGATGTAAAACCGTGACTGCGGTTCCCTCAGTTGAGGTTGTCAGAACCGAAGGGCCTTGCCTCCAACATGAGCCTCTGGTGGCGCCTGTTCCTTGGCTGCTGGTGTCTTAAGGTCTGGGGAGTCCACAATGACAATTCTTTTATCCAGCAGCAAGTGTGGATAGCTCAGACTCTCAATATTTCTAATTGCTGGGCCTGCAGCCACATCCCAGCCCACTCTCAAGCTGGTGTTCCTGTCCTGGCAATCCCACTCAATTCCCCAGACCTCACTGGAGGACTTCATCCGTTTAACAAAACATGGAACAATAATGACACTTGGGAAGCAGTGGGAATAATTGTATCTAAATGGATAAGAGTGGTGGAGGGAAAAGGTCATTGGTGTTGGGTGTGTAATGGGACAGGGCTGGATCTGGGAAAAAGTCATTGCCTTCAGCATATTGTGGCCAATGGTGTATGGGATTATTCGAACAAAACTAAAGAGTGGCGGGCCGGGTATGGGGATATGAATTTTTTCTCGACCTGGGATCAAACAGAAAAATCAATCTCATGTTCCCCCTACAGTAACCTTAGTGAAAACAATACAATCTTTCAATGCCATGCAAATAACACCACTCCTCGTAAGGAGAATTACCCTGTACCCTTCGGAGGATATTACTCCTCCTTTGTAGGCACCTATGTGACAAATGGGTGCAACCAACCCTTCCCGGCCTTAATAGGCCATCATTGGGTTTGTGGGACCAAAGCTTATACTGTGTTACCAGCTAACTGGTCAGGTATCTGTTATCCTGCCTGACTCTTCCCACAATTCCGAGTGCTTGGGTCCTTCCCACGAGAATGCCTTCGTAATTTCAGGCAAAGAAGAAGGGACTTTTCAGATGCCCAATGGTATGTAAATAACATAAGCCCCTTGACCTGGGAAGAGGCCATTGGCGGTTCCCTTATCCCACTTGGGGGAGTAATACACCATGCAAAAAGGCTCCTAAGGTTACAAGCAGTAGTTGAAATAATGGCAAATGTAACCGGAGAGAGTTTAAAGACCCTGGCCAAAGAAACAGGGGCGATCCCACAGATGGCCCTCCAAAACTGTCAGGCATTGGACATAGTGCTGGCAGCCAAAGGAGGGACCTGTGCTCTCATTGGAAAAGGATGTTGTGTGGTCATACCTGACGACACCAATGAGGTAATAGATCGTGCTAGTCACTTAGAACAAATTGCATATCTTCCCCATGAAGAGCCAAGTTATTTATGGAAGTGGCTAAGTAACCTATTCAATTTCTCTGGCATAGGAAACTGGTTGTTTCAGGGAGCCCTGACTATCCTGTGTGGAATCCTAATGATTTTTGTATGCTTTCAGTTAATCTCCTGTTGTATCCAGAATTGTGTACGGTATGCCACCCAGGTGACTGCCCCAAAACAGAGTGCTAATATGATGGTGTTAAATATCACTGATGAACGAAGAGATAAAGAACTATTAATATGTGGAACCCAGTAATTGTTGGTCTTTGCGTAAGCTTGACCAAAAGGAGGGATTGTGAAAGTGAAATGAATTATATTAAAGAAATAGAATGAATTTAAAAATGCTGTATGTACCTTTAAGTAGAAATGAGAAATGCTGCAAGCCAGGGGGGCAGGAAAGCAGACATTAACTGCTTAACTTGCCACTTAAGGGCAATTGGTGAAGCATTAGTCTTAGATCGATAAGAGTTAACAAGGAAGCAGGTTATGCATATTGTGCTCCATGCATATTTTACAATTTTGCTCTCTCTGTCCCTTTGTTTAGTTTACACCCTTTTATCTGTATAAATAAGACTGTTTGAATCTTGCATGGAGGCTCACATTATCTGAATGTATTAGCAGAGCGCTGTGCTAATAAAACAGAGTGGTCTGACAAACTATGAGTCCTGAGTCTAACTTTGACACTGTCTAGGAAGGAGTACGGCAGAAAGGGATCTAGGGGTTATAGTGGACCACAAGCTAAATATGAGTCAACAGTGTGATGCTGTTGCAAAAAAAGCAAACCTGATTCTGGGATGTATTAACAGGTGTGTTGTGAGCAAGACACGAGAAGTCATTCTTCCGCTCTACTCTGCTCTGGTTAGGCCTCAGCTGGAGTATTGTGTCCAGTTCTGGGCACCACATTTTAAAAAAGATGTGGAGAAATTGGAAAGGGTCCAGAGAAGAGCAACAAGAATGATTAAAGGTCTTGAGAACATGACCTATGAAGGAAGGCTGAAAGAATTGGCTTTGTTTAGTTTGGAAAAGAGAAGACTGAGAGGAGACATGATAGCAGTTTTCAGGTATTTAAAAGGGTGTCATAAGGAGGAGGGAGAAAACTTGTTCACCTTAGCCTCTAAGGATAGAACCAGAAGCAATGGGTTTAAAGTGCAGCAAGGGAGGTCTAGGTTGGACATTAGGAAAAAGTTCCTAACTGTCAGGGTGGTTAAACACTGGAATAAATTGCCGAGGGAGGTTGTGGAATCTCCATCTCTTGAGATATTTAAGAGTAGGTTAGATAAATGTCTATCAGGGATGGTATTTGGTCTCATAGACTCATAGACTTTAAGGTCAGAAGGGACCATTATGATCATCTGGTCTGACCCCCTGCATGCTGCAGGCCACAAGACCCTTCCCTGGACTGTGCCGTTGAAGTCCCCAATCCTGTGTTTTAGTGACTTCAATCGGCAGGGACCCTCCTGCTAGTGATCCCTGCCCCATGCTGCGGAGGAAGGCGAAAAACCTCCAGCGGCTCAGCCAATCTACCCTGGAGGAAAATTCCTTCCCGACCCCAAATATGGCGATCAGTAATACCCCGAGCATGTAGGCAAGAGTCTCTAGCCTGACCCTTGTTTGCCATTATGCTATTTACGTACCATTGCTTGGTTTTCCTCGGCTACTATGTTTTACCATTAAACCATTCCCTCCATAAACTTATCCAACTTAATCTTAAAACCAGACAGGTCCGTTGCCCCCACCGTTTCCCTCGGAAGGCCTTTCCAATATTTCACCCCTCTGACGGTCAGAAACCTTCGTCTGATTTCAAGCCTGAACTTCCCCACGGCCAGTTTATATCCATTGGTTCTCGTGTCCACATTAGTACTCAGCTGAAATAATTCCTCTCCCTCCCTTGTATTTATCCCTCTGATATATTTAAAGATAGCAATCATATCCCCCCTCAGCCTTCGTTTTGTCAGACTAAACAACCCGAGCTCCTCTAATCTCTTTTCATACGACAGGTTTTCTAACAGGGGGGCTGGAGGGATTCTGGCAGCAGTGAAGTGGGTTGCGGGGAAGTTGAGATCTTGACCCAAGTCATCCCAGACACTAATGCTAAGCCACAGGATGGCAGCATCTAGTGTCAGTGGAGTCCAAACACTATTTCAACCCCACAGTTTTCGATGAACTTCCCACAAGGAGAGGTGATGAGCACCCCCAGCAACACACACACACACACACACACCACTCCTGGTGGTGGGAGGGGAACAGGAGAAAGGACAAAAGAAGTAAGAGATGAAGAGAAAGGAAAGAGGGATGGAGGAAAAGGTAAAACAAAAAGGACAAACCCTAATGTCCCCAGTGATTCTACGGCACAAATTCCAAGGGATGGAATAAAATTCTGCCATCTTAAACTACTGTTTTCCATGCCTAGAATTCAGCTGGCACCACGTGGATCAGACTGAGCAGCTGCCAAAACCTCTTGGAGGCTCTGACCTTCTAAACAGGGACGTCTGTTTTCTAGTAAAATCAGTAAAAGGAAAGGAGAAAACTCGAAAGAGGCTCCTGCACGCACTCACGTACGTGAACCCTAATACTCTCTCAGTCCTCAAGCTATTCCGCTGGTTAGGAAAGATAGAAAATGTGGCAAAAGACCACCTTGGCTTAACCATGAGATCTTGCATGATCTAAAAAATAAAAAGGAGTCATATAAAAAATGGAAACTGGGACAGATTACAAAGGATGAATATAGGCAAACAACACAGGAATGCAGGGGCAAGATTAGAAAGGCAAAGGCACAAAATGAGCTCAAACTAGCTACGGGAATAAAGGGAAACAAGAAGACTTTTGATCAATACATTAGAAGCAAGAGGAAGACCAAAGACAGGGTAGGCCCACTGCTTAGTGAAGAGGGAGAAACAGTAACAGGAAACTTGGAAATGGCGGAGATGCTTAATGACTTCTTTGTTTCGGTCTTCACCGAGAAGTCTGAAGGAATGCCTAACCTAGTGAATGCTAATGGGAAGGGGGTAGGTTTAGCAGATAAAATAAAAAAAGAACAAGTTAAAAATCACTTAGAAAAGTTAGATGCCTGCAAGTCACCCGGGCCTGATGAAATGCATCCTAGAATACTCAAGGAGCTAATAGAGGAGGTATCTGAGCCTCTAGCTATTATCTTTGGAAAATCATGGGAGACGGGAGAGATTCCAGAAGACTGGAAAAGGGCAAATATAGTGCCCATCTATAAAAAGGGAAATAAAAACAACCCAGGAAACTACAGACCCCAGTGAGTTTAACTTCTGTGCCAGGGAAGATAATGGAGCAAGTAATTAAGGAAATCATCTGCAAACACTTGGAAGGTGGTAAGGTGATAGGGAACAGCCAGCATGGATTTGTGAAGAACAAATCATGTCAAACCAATCTGATAGCTTTCTTTGATAGGATAACGAGCCTTGTGGATAAGGGTGAGGCTGTGGATGTGGTATACCTAGACTTTAGTAAGGCATTTCATACGGTCTCGCATGATATTCTTATCGATAAACTAGGCAAATACAATTTAGATGGGGCTACTATAAGGTGGGTGCATAACTGGCTGGATAACCGTACTCAGAGAGTTGTTATTAATAGTTCCCAATCCTGCTGGAAAGCCATAACGAGTGGGGTATCGCAGGGGTCTGTTTTGGGACCGGCGCTGTTCAATATCTTCATCAACGACTTAGATATTGGCATAGAAAGTACGCTTATTAAGTTTGCGGATGATACCAAACTGGGAGGGATTGCAACTGCTTTGGAGGACAGGGTCATAATTCAAAATGATCTGGACAAATTGGAGAAATGGTCTGAGTTAAACAGGATGAAGTTTAACAAAGACAAATGCAAAGTGCTCCACTTAGGAAGGAACAATCAGTTTCACACATACAGAATGGGAAGAGACTGTCTAGGAAGGAGTACGGCAGAAAGGGATCTAGGGGTTATAGTGGACCACAAGCTAAATATGAGTCAACAGTGTGATGCTGTTGCAAAAAAAGCAAACCTGATTCTGGGATGTATTAACAGGTGTGTTGTGAGCAAGACACGAGAAGTCATTCTTCCGCTCTACTCTGCTCTGGTTAGGCCTCAGCTGGAGTATTGTGTCCAGTTCTGGGCACCGCATTTTAAAAAAGATGTGGAGAAATTGGAAAGGGTCCAGAGAAAAGCAACAAGAATGATTAAAGGTCTTGAGAACATGACCTATGAAGGAAGGCTGAAAGAATTGGGTGTGTTTAGTTTGGAAAAGAGAAGACTGAGAGGAGACATGATAGCAGTTTTCAGGTATTTAAAAGGGTGTCATAAGGAGGAGGGAGAAAACTTGTTCACCTTAGCCTCTAAGGATAGAACCAGAAGCAATGGGTTTAAACTACAGCAAGGGAGGTCTAGGTTGGACATAGGAAAAAGTTCCTAACTGTCAGGGTGGTTAAACACTGGAATAAATTGAAGAGGGAGGTTGTGGAATCTCCATCTCTTGAGATATTTAAGAGTAGGTTAGATAAATGTCTATCAGGGATGGTCTAGATGGTATTTGGTCCTGCCACGCGGGCAGGGGACTGGACTCGATGAGCTCTCGAGGTCCCTTCCAGTCCGATAATCTATGAATGTATGAAAAAAACACTGTTCTCCACCCCCACCCAGGTTGGCCAGGGAGGCGGCTCTAGCAGGGGGGGCAGGAGGGATTCTGGCAGCAGTGAAGTGGGTTGCGGGGAAGTTGAGATCTTGACCCAAGTCATCCCAGACACTAATGCTAAGCCACAGGATGGCAGCATCTAGTGTTAGTGGAGTCCAAACACTATTTCAACCCCACAGTTTTCGAGGAACAGGAGAAAGGACAAAAGAAGTAAGAGATGAAGAGAAAGGAAGGAGGGATGGAGGAAAAGGTAAAACAAAAAGGACAAACCCTAATGTCCCCAGTGATTCTACGGCACAAAATCCAAGGGATGGAATAAAATTCTGCCATCTTAAACTACTGTTTTCCATGCCTAGAATTCAGCTGGCACCACGTGGATCAGACTGAGCAGCTGCCAAAACCTCTTGGAGGCTCTTACCTTCTAAACAGGGACGTCTGTTTTCTAGTAAAATCAGTAAAAGGAAAGGAGAAAACTCGAAAGAGGCTCCTGCACGCACTCACGTACGTGAACCCTAATACTCTCTCAGTCCTCAAAGAAAGACCCCGAGAAGGAGACTTGCTGAAGCAAAGCCACAGGGTCTCTGAGGTTTCCCTGGCCCTGTGCTCCTGTCCTGCCAGGCTGATGTCAGCATCTCTCTCTGAGGTCACCACCTCCCTAACACATTTGACCAATAAGCTGACATCCTGCAAAAGGCCTTTGTGATGTCACTGCCACACCCAACCAAACCCTCAAGTGCTAATGTCCTGCTGCTGGCCTGACACTTTGAAGGTTTGAGGTTGTCATAACTATAAAGGGAAGGGTAACAGCTGTCCTGTGTACAGTACTATAAAATCCTCCTGGCCAGAGACTCCAAAATCCTTTTCCCTCTAAAGGGTTAAGAAGCTCAGGTAACCTGGCTGGCATCTGACCTAAAGGACCAATAAGGGGACAAGATACTTTCAAATCTTGGGGAGGGGAAGGCTTTTGTTTGTGTTCTTTGTTTGTGTGGGTGTTCGCCCTCGGGACTGAGAGGGACCAGACATCAATCCAGGTTCTCCACATCTTTCTAAACAAGTCTCTCCTATTTCAAACAAGGCGTGTTAGTTTTCCTTTGTTTTCTCAACTTGTAAATGTACCTTTTACTAGAGTGTTTATCTTTGTTTGCTGTACTTTGAACCGAAGACTAGAGGGGAGTCCTCTGAGCTCTTTAAGTTTGATTACCCTGTAAGGTTAATTTCCATACTGATTTTACAGAGATGATTTTTACCTTTTTCTTTAATTAAAAGCCTTATTTTTAAGAACCTGATTGATTTTTCCTTGTTTTAAGATCCAAGGAGTTTGGATCTTGATTCACCAGGAGTTGGTGGGAGGAAGGAGGGGAATGGTTAATTTCTCCTTCTTTTAGATCCAAGGGGTTGGATCTGTATTCACCAGAAGTTGGTGGGAGGAAGGAGGGGGGATGGTTTATTTCTCCTTGTTTTAAGATCCAAGGGGTTTGGATCTGTATTCACCAGGGAATTGCTGAAAGGTTTCTCAAGGCTACCCAGGGGAGGAATTTAGCCTTGGGATGGTGGTTAAGCTTAGAAGTTTTCATGCAGGCCCCTACATTTGTACCCTAAACTTCAAAGTGGGGATACAGCCTTGACACAGGTACTCTCTGTGGAAGCAGAGAAAGAACTGACAGGAAGGGGATGCAATGCATGACAGTTCATTAGCAAGAGTTAGGCTAACTGTAACCCTAAAAATGCTAGATTCGTAGAAGCGAGGAATGTGTAAGGCAAGTGGGAAAGAACTGTATGAGAAGTTGCTGCGACCTTGTGTAGATAATATCCTGCTGGAAAGCCATAACGAGTGGGGTTCCGCAGGGGTCTGTTTTGGGACCGGCTCTGTTCAATATCTTCATCAACGACTTAGATATTGGCATAGAAAGTACGCTTATTACATTTGCAGATGATACCAAACTGGGAGGGATTGCAACTGCTTTGGAGGATAGGGTCATAATTCAAAATGATCTGGACAAATTTGAGAAATGGTCTGAGGTAAATAGGATGACCTGTTAACAAAGACCAATGCACAGTGCTCCACTTAGGAAGGAACAATCAGTTTCACACATACGGAATGGGAAGAGACTGTCTAGGAAGGAGTACGGCAGAAAGGGATCTAGGGGTTATAGTGGACCACAAGCTAAATATGAGTCAACAGTGTGATGCTGTTGCCAAAAAAGCAAACATGATTCTGGGATGCATTAACAGGTGTGTTGTGAGCAAGACATGAGAAGTCATTCTTGCGCTCTACTCTGCGCTGGTTAGGCCTCAACTGGAGTATTGTGTCCAGTTCTGGGCACCACATTTCAAGGAAGATGTGGAGAAGTTGGAGAGGGTCCAGCATGGTCTAAACAGTATTTGGTCCTGCCATGAGGGCAGGGGACTGGACTCAATGACCTCTCGAGGTCCCTTCCTGTCCTAGAATCTATGAAACTATGAAGGAGGCAACAACCTGTCATGTGTGATCTAAGGAGCAGGAAAAGAATCTGGGAATTACCTTTTGTAAAATCTCATCTTCCGAAAACCTGTGGAAATAGCTGATTCAAGAAGTTGTTGACAGATGGATAGTACGCGTCTATCAGCTCCTGGGTTCACTAGTTGTTGTCAACCAAGCAAGTTGGCAGACTGAAGGCAGGGCAAGAATGCTGAACCAGAAAGGTCTTTGCTCTTGTCACACATGACATCACAATAAACTTATGCATACACACACACACACAGGCATACAGACAGAGGCTGGTACCATTAGCAACAGGAATTTTGATTTCTGGGAGGGACTGACAAAGGACTGATACTTTGCATGGACAGAATATATCACATTGTACCTGGGGAGTCACAAAGTAGTTTACAAACTTTGAATTCAAGGAGCCTGACAGCTGCCCTGAGCAAGACCAGGTGAAGGTGGGGCTGTACTGAGGGGTCTGCGAGCTGCAGCGGGACGAGCTGGACTGGGTTTCGCTCTGGTGGAGCAGGTGAGAGGGTCTGGGGGCCAGTGCATTGGGGGAGGGGCTGTCACCCCAGTGGCTGAAGCCCAGAGCACTGACCCCCTCACCCGTCTTGTGGCTGAAGTCCAGAGCCCCAACCTCCCTCCCTGCCCTCCTGTGGATGAGTCGCAGAGCCCAGACCCCCCCCACTCCCCTCCACCTCCCCAGCGGCTGAAGCTTGGAGCCCTGATCTCCCCCCCATGGCAGCCGAAGACCAGGTCTCTTCCCTTCATCTCTCTTGGTGGCTTGAGCTTGGACCACAAGCCCGGAGTCCTCCCTCCCCGCCTCCGCCCTGGGTGCTATAGCCCGGATCCTGGAGTCTCTACCCAGTTGTGGGAGACCAGAGCCCCAAACCCAGAGCTCCCCCTCCATCGATCAAGCCTGGAGCCCTGAGCCCATCCCCACCCCCGGGAGTGGTTTCGGAAGATGGTACACGCCTATGTAGGGCCCTATGAAATCTCTTTTATTATTGGGGATTTTCCAATTTAGTTTTTTCTGAGTTTTGTCCTTTCCATTTCTTAAAAATTAATTCCGTCTTTCTGGTTTTTGTGTTAATCACAATTGTTTGATACACTGACCACAGTTAAGTAGCTTTACTATAAATGCACACAAATGTTCAGAAATGGCTTGCAAGGGGAGAAACTGATTTTACTAAAAGAATCCTACAATTTAAACAAAACTTCCTGCAGATGCCCAGAGTATGGTAAAAGTGAGATTTTTAACTCACCTTTTAAAGTAGCCGTCAGTAACACGACCAACTGACATTGCTGAACAGTGACGCAGTGTGTGTGTGCATGGGGGAAGGAGGTTGTGGGGGAATGGAGTTTGTGTGTGTGTGTGTGTGTGTGTGTTGGGGGAGAGTATGTATGGGTGTGTTGGGGAGTGGGGGAGGAGTGTGAGTGTGTGGGTGGGGTGGCCGTGGGTGGAAGTTTATGGGGCGCAATGGAGGTGAGTGTGGGGGGGTGGGTGGGGGTGGGTGGAAGTTTGTGGGGGCAGTGGAGATGAGGGTGAGGGTGGGTGGAAGTTTGTGGGGGCAGTGGAGGTGAGGGTGGGGGCGGGGGCGGGTGGAAGTTTGTGGGGGCAGTGGAGGTGAGGGTGGGGGCGGGTGGAAGTTTGTGGGGGCAGTGGAGGTGAGGGTGGGGGCGGGTGGAAGTTTCTGGGGGCAGTGGAGGTGGGGGCGGGGGGGCGGGTGGAAGTTTGTGGGGGCAGTGGAGGTGGGGGCGGGTGGAAGTTTGTGGGGGCAGTGGAGGTGGGGGCGGGAGGAAGTTTGTGGGGGCAGTGGAGGTGGGGGGACGGGTGGAAGTTTGTGGGGGCAGTGGAGGTGAGGGCAGGGGGATGGGTGGAAGTTTGTGGGCGCAGTGGAGGTGAGGGTGGGGGGGGTGGAAGTTTGTGGGGGCAGTGGAGGTGAGGGTGGGGGTTGGGAGGTGGGTGGAAGTCTGTGGGGGCAGTGGAGGTGAGGGTGGGGGTGGGTGGAAGTTTGTGGGCGCAGTGGAGGTGGGGGTGGGTGGAAGTTTGTGGGCGCAGTGGAGGTGAGGGTGGGGGGGGCGGGTGGAAGTTTGTGGGCGCAGTGGAGGTGGGGGTGGGGGGGCGGGTGGAAGTTTGTGGGGGCAGTGGAGGTGAGGGTGGGGGCGGGGGCGGGTGGAAGTTTGTGGGGGCAGTGGAGGTGAGGGTGGGGGCAGGTGGAAGTTTGTGGGGGCAGTGGAGGTGGGGGCGGGAGGGCAGGGGGAAGTTTGTGGGGGCAGTGGAGGTGGGGGCGGGAGGGCAGGGGGAAGTTTGTGGGGGCAGTGGAGGTGAGGGCGGGGGGGACGGGTGGAAGTTCGTGGGGGCAGTGGAGGTGAGGGTGAGGGTGTGGGTGGAAGTTTGTGGGCGCAGTGGAGGTGAGTGTGGAGGTGGGTGGAAGTTTGTGGGCGCAGTGGAGGTGGGGGGTGGGTGAAAGTTTGTGGGCGCAGTGGAGGTGGGGGTGGGGTGGAAGTTTGTGGGCGCAGTGGAGGTGAGGGTGGGGGGGCCGGTGGAAGTTTGTGGGGGCAGCGGAGGTGAGGGTGGGGGGGCGCGTGGAAGTTTGTGGGGGCAGTGGAGGTGAGGGTGGGGGGTAGGTGGAAGTTTGTGGGCGCAGTGGAGATGGGGGTGGGTGGAAGTTTGTGGGGGCAGTGGAGGTGAGGGTGGGGGTGGGTGGAAGTTTGTGGGCGCAGTGGAGGTGAGGGCGGGGGGAAGTTTGGGGGCGCAGTGGAGGGGAGGGTGGAAGTTTGGGGGCGCAATGGAGGGGCAGGAGGGGGGGTGGAAGTTTGGGGGCGCAGTGGAGGGGCGGGGAGGGGGGTGGAAGTTTGGGGGCGAAGTGCAGGGGAGGGGTGGGTGGAAGTTTGGGGGCGCAGTGGAGGGGAGGGGGGGTGGAAGTTTGTGGGCGCAGTGGAGGGGAGGGGGGGTGGAAGTTTGTGGGCGCAGTGGAGGGGCGGGGAGGGGGGGTGGAAGTTTGGGGGTGCAGTGGAGGGGCGGGGAGGGGGGGTGGAAGTTTGGGGGCGCAGTGGAGGGGAGGGGAGGGGGGGTGGAAGTTTGGGGGCGCAGTGGAGGGGAGGGGAGGGGGGGGTGGAAGTTTGGGGGCGCAGTGGAGGGGGGGTGGAAGTTTTGGGGCGCAGTGGAGGTGAGGGGAGGGGGGGTGGCAGTTTGGGGGCGCAGTGGAGGTGAGGGGAGGGGGGGTGGAAGTTTGGGGGCGCAGTGGAGGGGAGGGGAGGGGGGGTGGAAGTTTGGGGGCGCAGTGAAGGTGAGGGGAGGGGGGTGTAAGTTTGGGGGCGCAGTGCAGGTGAGGGGAGGGGGGGTGTAAGTTTGGGGGCGCAGTGCAGGGGAGGGGGGGTGGAAGTTTGGGGGCGCAGTGGAGGGGAGGGGAGGGGGGGTGGAAGTTTGGGGGCGCAGTGGAGGGGAGGGGGGTGGAAGTTTGGGGGCGCAGTGGAGGGGAGGGGAGGGGGGGTGGAAGTTTGGGGGCGCAGTGGAGGGGAGGGAGGGGGGTGGCAGTTTGGGGGCGCAGGGGAGGGGAGGGGGACGGGGGGCGGTGGGGCAGTCAGGAGGCCGGGGGAGCTGGAGCTGCCTGAGCAGGGCTGAGCTGAGGGGAGAGGAGCAGCCCAGGGAGCTCTGTGTCCCGGGGCCGGGCGGAGCGGCTCGGGGAGAAGCGGAGGCTCCGCCCCCCGGGAGCGCCCCGGCCCCGGGTGCAGCGGGGGGACCGGGGACGGGCGGCGATGTCCTGGGCTGAAAGTGCCACTTAGACCGGACCGGGCACCGCGGCTGAGCGCCCCGGGGCCCCCGAGCCGAGCCGGGCCGGGCCGCGCGCCCCTGGGTGTGCGGGGCCGGACCAACCTCCGCGGGGCCCCGCCCCCAGCCCCGCCCTGCTCAGACCAGCTCTGCCCCGGGGACTCGGCCTCTGCCCTGATCGCTCTGCCCCGCCCCCCAGCCGCCACATGCCCCGCCCACTGCGACCTCCTTTCGGCTCCCTAGTCCCCGCCCCTGAAACTCCTCTTCCTAGGCTGAGACCGGAAGCGGAAGTGAGAGTGGCGCACCGGACGCCATTAGGAGAAGGTCAGAGGCGCCAGAAGGT